>NC_137115.1:3763625-3766125 GCF_949357685.1 Gobio gobio | reverse complement strand
GAGTGGCCTATAGTACATCTGGGTTAATCTCCAGCATTTAGGACAGCACCGCACCAGGCACTGTGTGTGTGTGTGTGTGAGAGAGAGAGAGAGGGATGGGAAAATGGGTCAAATTGTTTTAATGAGCTTGATTAATTGGCATTTCCGCTTCATGAAAAGAGCAAAGGGAAAGTGCACAACCAGACGAGAGACGCTGTTTTGTCGGAGGGCAGATTGCAATCAGGTTCAAAGTTAGTTTAGCATTTAATAATCTTAGTTATTAATTTCAACATGTTCTAATACATTATTCAAATCAAAAGATGTATCTGTTAATATTATTTATTAACACTCAGACACACACACACACACACACACACACACACACACACACACACACACACACACACACACACACACACACACACACACACACACACACACACACACACACACACACACACACACACACACACACACACACACACACACACTCAGTCACTCACTCACTCGTACACACACACACAGTCACTCACTCACTCGTACACACACACTCACTCACTCACTCACTCGCTCGTACACATACACATACACACACACACACACACACACACACAGTCACTCACTCACTCGTACACACACACACACACACACACACACACATTCACTCACTCACTCGAACACACACACACACACACACACACACACACACACACACACACACACACACACACACACACACACACACACACACACACACACACACACACACACACACACACACACACACACACACAGTCACTCACTCACTCGTACACACACACACACACACACACTCACACACACACACACACACACACACACACACACACACACACACACACACACACACACACACACACACACACACACACACACACTCAGTCACTCACTCACTCGTACACACACACACAGTCACTCACTCACTCGTACACACACACTCACTCACTCACTCACTCGCTCGTACACATACACACACACACACACACACACACAGTCACTCACTCACTCGTACACACACACACACACACACACACATTCACTCACTCACTCGAACACACACACACACACACACACACACACACACACACACACACACACACACACACACACAGTTTGTATTAACTAATTAAGAAAGATGAATAAATACTGTAACAGATCTTCCACTTGCTCATTGTTAGTTAATGTGAGTGTTAGCAGTGATTTCATCATTTCCTGATGCACTGAACACGTTTCTCAGTCTTATCGAGAACGGCCGGTTATATAACGTCATGTCAGTCATTCTGACAATAACCCACCAGTGTTTCATAACTTCTCATTGCTGCACTAGGTCACCCTCTCTCACTGTCGCCCTCCATCCTTTCACTCTTTTGTCAGTGTATCTCTATCACTTTAACTCTGTGTTTTGTGCTCTTCTTCTCCCCCGTCCCGCGGGAGCAACACAATGGCGTGCAGCGGCTGTGCTCTCCGTCCCCTCCTCATCTCATCTGCAGCACAAAGCAGGGTCACTGCATTCTCACGCTGCTCCTCACACACACACACACATGCACACATGCACAGTGATACACTCGCGCACACACATGCACACACACATGCACACAAACACTCACTAACTCTCACACTCACGCACACACACGCTCACACACACACAGTCACACATGCACAGTCACACACGTGCTCAAACACTGACATGCACACATACTAACTCACACACACACACACACACACACACACACACACACACACACACACACACACACACACACACACACACACACACACACACACACACACACACACACACACACACACACACACACACACACACATGTTTGTTTTTGTGAAATGTGAGGACATTCCATAGGCGTAATGGTTTTTATACCGTACAAACCGTATTTTCTATCCCCTTACACTGCCCCTGCCCCTAAACCTACCCATCACACACACACACACACACACACACACACACACACACACACACACACACACACACACACACACACACACACACACACACACACACACACACACACACACACACACACACACACACACACACACACACACACACACACACACACACACACACACACACACACACACACACACACACATGTTTGTTTTTGTGAAATGTGAGGACATTCCATAGGCGTAATGGTTTTTATACCGTACAAACCGTATTTTCTATCCCCTTACACTGCCCCTGCCCCTAAACCTACCCATCACACACACACACACACACACACACACACACACACACACACACACACACACACACACACACACACACACACACACACACACACACACACACACACACACACACACACACACACACACACACACACACACACACACACACACACACACACACACACACACACACACACACACACACACACACACACACTGCCCCTGCCCCTAAACCTAACCCTCACAGGAGACTGTGCAGTTCACTTTCTGTGAAAAAAACCTCATTCTGTGT
>NC_137115.1:3701125-3758625 GCF_949357685.1 Gobio gobio | reverse complement strand
CCTCTTCCTCCTCCTCCTCCTCTTCCTCCTCTTCCTCCTCTTCCTCCTCTTCCTCCTCTGCCTCCTCTTCCTCCTCTTCCTCCTCTGCCTCCTCTTTCTCCTCTTCCACCTCCTCTTCCTCCTCCTCTTCCTCCTCTTCCTCCTCTTCCTCCTCTTCCTCCTCTGCCTCTTCCTCCTCCTCTTCCTCCTCTTCCTCCTCCTCTTCCTCCTCTTCCTCCTTTGCCTCCTCTTCCTCCTCTTCCTCCTCTGCCTCCTCTTTCTCCTCTTCCTCCTCTGCCTCCTCTTCCTCCTCTTCCACCTCCTCTTCCTCCTCCTCTTCCTCCTCTTCCTCCTCTTCCTCCTCTTCCTCCTCTGCCTCTTCCTCCTCCTCTTCCTCCTCTTCCTCCTCTTCCTCCTCCTCTTCCTCCTCTTCCTCCTCTGCCTCCTCTTCCTCCTCTTCCTCCTCTGCCTCCTCTTTCTCCTCTTCCTCCTCTTCCACCTCCTCTTCCTCCTCTTCCACCTCCTCT
Organism: Gobio gobio; assembly: GCF_949357685.1. Lineage (NCBI taxonomy): Eukaryota > Metazoa > Chordata > Actinopteri > Cypriniformes > Gobionidae > Gobio > Gobio gobio. Next base: position 3,758,119 of record NC_137115.1, on the reverse strand, counting down.
TTCTCCTCTTCCTCCTCTGCCTCCTCTTCCACCTCCTCTTCCTCCTCCTCTTCCTCCTCTTCCTCCTCTGCCTCCTCTTCCTCCTCTTCCTCCTCTGCCTCCTCTGCCTCCTCTTTCTCCTCTTCCTCCTCTGCCTCCTTTTCCACCTCCTCTTCCTCCTCCTCTTCCTCCTCTTCCTCCTCTGCCTCCTCTTCCTCCTCTTCCTCCTCTGCCTCCTCTGCCTCCTCTTTCTCCTCTTCCTCCTCTGCCTCCTCTTCCACCTCCTCTTCCTCCTCTTCCTCCTCTTCCACCTCCTCCTCCTCCTCTTCCACCTCCTCCTCCTCCTCCTCCTCTTCCACCTCCTCCTCCTCCTCCTCTTCCTCCTCTGCCTCCTCTTCCTCCTCTTTCTCCTCTTCCTCCTCTGCCTCCTCTTCCACCTCCTCCTCCTCCTCCTCTTCCTCCTCTGCCTCCTCTTCCTCCTCTTTCTCTTCCTCCTCTGCCTCTTCCTCCTCCTCTTCCTCCTCTTCCTCCTCCTCTTCCTCCTCTTCCTCCTCTGCCTCCTCTTCCTCCTCTTCCTCCTCTGCCTCCTCTTTCTCCTCTTCCTCCTCTGCCTCCTCTTTCTCCTCTTCCTCCTCTGCCTCCTCTTTCTCCTCTTCCTCCTCTTCCACCTCCTCTTCCTCCTCTTCCACCTCCTTTTTCTCCTCTTCCTCCTCTGCCTCCTCTTTCTCCTCTTCCTCCTCTGCCTCCTCTTTCTCCTCTTCCTCCTCTGCCTCCTCTTTCTCCTCTTCCTCCTCTTCCTCCTCTGCCTCCTCTTCCACCTCCTCTTCCTCCTCCTCTTCCTCCTCTTCCTCCTCTGCCTCCTCTTCCTCCTCTTCCTCCTCTGCCTCCTCTGCCTCCTCTTTCTCCTCTTCCTCCTCTGCCTCCTCTTCCACCTCCTCTTCCTCCTCCTCTTCCTCCTCTTCCTCCTCTGCCTCCTCTTCCTCCTCTTCCTCCTCTGCCTCCTCTGCCTCCTCTTTCTCCTCTTCCTCCTCTGCCTCCTCTTCCACCTCCTCTTCCTCCTCTTCCTCCTCTTCCACCTCCTCCTCCTCCTCTTCCACCTCCTCCTCCTCCTCCTCTTCCTCCTCTGCCTCCTCTTTCTCCTCTTCCTCCTCTGCCTCCTCTTCCTCCTCCTCCTCCTCTTCCTCCTCTGCCTCCTCTTCCTCCTCTTTCTCCTCTTCCTCCTCTGCCTCCTCTTCCACCTCCTCTTCCTCTTATATTGTTTCCATCCATTGATGTATCAACACTCACCTGGGCCACATGTTTACTCTGAACTGGCTTATATTCTACACAACTGATTTGATCACATCATTAGAAACAAGTGTGAACAATTTTGAGTTGTTGTGTGTAAACAGTGCAAAATGTGTTTTAGTGAGTAAGAATGTGTTTAGAGTTTTGCAAAAAGAGTGGATGAGATTTGCAAACAGTGTCTGAACTACCTGAACTTGTTTAAGGTTTTGCCTACAAAGTGACTGATTTGACTAATGGGTCAATGCCACTGAGCATTGGGTTCAGAGAATGGGGTTTAGTGTTTTAGCAATTGTGAAATACTGTAATAGTTCCAAGTTTTGAAACCTACATTATAAGCAATAACTGCAGAGAACTGTATGTAGCATTTGGGAGTTTGACACACTTTTACAACGAGCCCTATGTTGTGGTAAAAGTGTGTGTGTGATCACGTGTGAATAAATGTGGAAAGGGTTCATAAATATTTTGTAGTTTAAACGTGTGAATGTCAGACATGATCTCAAGTGCAGGAAAGGACCATAACAGTTAAAAATCATCTGAGATCTGCTGTCTCAGGGTTTATTATAGCTTCATAATTCATTCTGTAGACTATTCCTTCAGAAAATATGAATAATGTTTGTAATGAGGGTCAGCCCTCCAATAGTGCCATCACTATATTGACACACTAACGCAGACCAAACACTTAATATCACAATCACACATCAGAACACACAGCGTTCCTGATCTCCACACGCTTCATTAGTTCTGCCACACACACACACACACACACACACACACACACACACACACACACACACACACACACACACACACACACACACACACACACACACACACACACACACACACACACACACACACACACACACACACACACACACACACACACACACACACACACACACACACACACCGTGATATTAATGCGCTCGCGGTGCTAGCTGAGCTTCTATGAGCAATACTAACTACATTTTGGCACTTATCATGTTTAACCCTTGAGAAAAAGATGCACACTTCAGCATTATTATTGAGTACTTATTACAGAAATAATGTATTCAGACACTTAAGAGTTTAAATTGACATTAAATGCAATGAGCTGAACTTTAGTGTTTTTGACCTTCCATACATCTTTATATGTAATTTCATAATTCTATTGTCTGTGAAATATGTTAAAGTGTGCATTTGAGCTAAACTAAAATATACATTTATGCTATTTCTTTTGAAACCTGTCATAATTTAAATATATTTGTAATGATGCACTCAAAAACGAACCCTGTTGAACAAACTTAATTCAATTAAGGTCAACTTTTCCACGAAATCGAATGACATTTTTCCACCAAAATCGAATTTGTTTGAAATGATTTGTTGCATGAACTTAAATTAATGTAGTCAAGACTACTAAGAAAATTGTGTCATTCCAACTAGAAAAAGTTTTGCCACGCCTAATAGAGATTTTATGGTGAAGAGGTGAGCTTGTGCTTAGGTTGTGAGTAGCACACACACACACACACACACACACACACACACACACACACACACACACACACACACACACACACACACACACACACCAACACACACACACACACACACACACACACACACACACACACACACACACACACACACACACACACACACACACACACACACACACACACACACACACACACACACACACACACACACACACACACACACACACACACACACACACACACACACACACACACACACACACACACACACACACACACACACACACACACACACACACACACACACACACACACACACACACACACACATTTGTTCCAATTGTTCCAATACTGTTTGAGAGGGGTAGAACAGATGACCATATGTAGACTGTGGGAACTGAATCTAATTCATTTATTTTATTGATTTCTATAAAAACTAATAACCAACAGAACACTTGTTGACACGCTAATCTCACGTACAGCCTGACCACAAGGTCTACACTTCACCACAATGGTCACCTCAAACATTTACATAACATAAACTCTTTTAAATGTCAAATATGACTGACATTAACAGGTCTTTCCCTTTACTAAAAACACATTAAACAGCACTTCATTTCAGCATTTACTCTCCTGATCTGTCCCTATGCAAAGCATGCTGGGAACTAGAAATACACTGTCCAGTTTCAGTCAACACAACAGAAATGATTCCTGTAGTCCCAACACAAATGGTTTATGTTAACTTAACATTTTACAAATTTAATTTAACATAATACAATTGAGTGCAAATGACAATTAAGTAAAAAACTAAAGATTTGTGTTGTTTCAGCTTATTTTATTTTAATAAACTCTAAAATAATATAGCTAAAATATTTTTTTTGAGTGTGAAGTTGCAGTTTGGTGAATATATTAACTTTTAAACGTGATATCATATAACACACTACAGTTAAAATTTGAATCAAGTGTTTTATGTGCATTATGCTCAACACATCACAATAAGTGTACTTCTTTAAAGCAAAAGATTATTTAAAAAAAATATTTTACATTACAAAGTGCACTTTTTAAAAGAGTACTTAAGTGTGCTGAGAAACATATGAAAGTATACACTGTAAGTAAACTTAAGTGGTCTTTTATGTCATTAATAATATATATATACATGAATCATTTCTGTTGCATTGACTGGGCAGTGTATTTCTAGTTCCCAGCATGCTTTGCATAGGGACATATCAGGAGAGTAAATTATGAAATGAAGTGCTGTTTAATGTGTTCTTAGTAAAGGGAAAGACCTGTTAATGTCAGTCATATTTGACATTTAAAAGAGTTTATGTTATGTAAATGTTTGAGGTTACCATTACTGTGACCTTGTGTTTAGGCTGTGGGTGGCTAGGCTACATCAATTAATATGTTGTTCTCAATGAGCTCTAACTGTGTTAATGCCAGTGATGAGTTTTTTTACTTAATCATTACTTGCATGCTACAAATGTTAGTCATAGCATGTGAACAAGTGTTGTGTTGGTTATTAGTTATTTTTATTTTTAGAAATGAATGATCATTTAGTTTGAGGGCCAGCACATAATTTGCACAGTATATATGGTCATCAGTTCTACCCCTCTCAATCTAATTCAAATTTTGCTTTCTTTCCAGATTCAATCATTGGCTCGTCCTTACGTACTAGAGCACGTCCGCACATGAGCACTCTTAAAAAACAGTGCTTTAAATCTCGACAAACTAAAAGACGTAAATTACATTTATATGTATTCGAAATAAAAGATAAAGGTTGTACTGAATGTCAGCGAGCCCGATCACACGAAAATGCGTATCAATAATACTAGTGTGCAATGTTGTGGAATATATACGCCAAAATGAGTTTGGTGTGTATATGGTACGCATTTCACTTTACATAAAGTGTGTATCATTTGCACGCAAAATATTGCGTACCATATGCACGCCAAAACTCATTTTGACGTATACATTCCACGACATTGCACACTAGTATTATTGATACGCATTTTCATGTGATCGTGTTGTGTCAGCTTGCTTATTTTGCTCAAGATAAGGATTTATTAAGTCCACATGTCCTGTAAACAAGAAGCTCTGCTTCTAACCACAGGTCGAGAGCTGTCGTTTCAACCACACAACTTTGTGGTGCTGTTTGCGAACGTTCGTTGGAACGATGGTAACACTGACTTGTGGAAATATTGCTGATAACGACAGAACTTGCGACCATAGTTGGCTAACAACGCTTTCAGGAAACACACCCCTGGTTGGATCAACATAAATTAATTATGTTCAGGAAACATTCACAGAATATGTCAAATAAAACTGGTGTGATCTCATTCAATTAGGAGGAAATTTACTCATCAGTACAGTAACATAGTTTAAGTTCAAATAAATCAGTTTAACTGTGCGGAAATAGGTGTCAATAGCCCTATTCGGACGGTAAAATCACCAGCAGCCATATCACCCTGTAGCCCAAGACTGGTTTCCAACTGAAGCTAAGCAGGGCTGAGCCTGGTCAGAACCTGGATGAGAGACCAACTGGGAAAACTAGGGTTCTGCTGGTAGAGGTGTTAGTGAGGCCAGCAGGAGGCGCTCACCCTGTGGTCTGTGTGGGTCCTAACACCCCAGTATAGTGATGGGGACACTATACTATAACAAGCACTGTCCTTCAGATGAGACGTTAAACCGAGGTCCTGACTCTCTGTGGTCTTTAAAAATGTTCACCGGAAAAAGAGTAGGGGTGTAACCCCGGCATCCTGGCCAAAATTGCCCATTGGCCCCTGTCCATCATGGCCTCCTAATCATCCCTATATATATATATATATATACGATTGGTTTCATCACTCTGTCTCCTCTCCACCAATCAGCCGTTGTGTGGTGGGCGTTCTGGCACAAAATGGCTGCCGTCGCATCATCAGGTGGTGGTGCACATTGGTGGTGGTTGAGGAGATTCTCCCCTTCTGTGTAAAGGACATTGAGTGCCTAGAAAAGCGCTATATAAATGTAACAAATTATTATTAATTGTTTCTCATGTAGACGTCTGTAAAAACAAATGTGCAGCCACCTCAGTGATAAACTCATGCATTCAGATGTGATTTATTCACAGTGGAGGAGCGAGTTTTGTGATCCTACCTGGGAACCTGCTCACGTGCTCAATAACATGATTATCTGCTGTAAATAAAATCTCATATGCTTGGTATAATAATAATAATAAATGCATATTTAATTTAATAATAGGAAAATAATATCCTAATTATTATTTAATGATTTAAATCTGTTTAAAAATAGGAAGATATACAGTATAGTTCACATTATAGTTAAAATGGTTTTCTGTCTTGTATTTTATCCAAATGGCAACCTCCTGCAGTTTCTCTTGAAGCCAATACGGAAGTGCCTTAAACTGCAGTTCATGGACTGGCCACTAGAGACAGACTCCAGAAGGAGCAGAATCTCATTGAGCTCATGTTAAAATGCCCAACTTTACAGCAGAAGAACACATGTTTACAGTTTGGGACAAATTGTGGTTTTGGTCTATACGGCTAATTTTGCCCATCATGACGACTGTGAGGGGGGTGAATGTTTTTATAACTCATTGGTTTACATACATTAAAGCCGTAAAGTTCTGCATAATTAAGGGCGTGGCCACTTTGAGTGACAGGTGGATTGTCGTTTGTCTGCTGTCTGTTAGTCATCGTATCACTTCAGCTCCGCCCACGTCCATATTCTTTTACAATCTATGATTTTATCTCAAAATAAAGGATGTAATTTTATTCCATAAATGAGCGGGAATGAATGAATACAGCCTCTTATTTACATGAGGTAAATATAATACTGCGGTTATTTTAACATATATAATCGCTGCCGTAATAACGTCCTATTTCAAATGTTTTCATGCTTTTCTTCTTTTTATTTTTTGAGCGGTGATGAAATATATTGCTCTTATTGATACTAGCCAGCATTTCAGTAATAAAAGTGTAGGCTAGATCTTTAAAATTCGTTCAAATTACATTGAAGCGCAACTGTACGGTGCTCTGCAGGGGTCAAAAAGGATATTAACAGTGAATTTTGAAGCAGTCTATTCTTGAAAACTCAGAGTGGTCAATTAAATGACCACACGACCTCTGTGTTTGTCTAAAAACAGTCTGTAATTCGGCCGGAGATTTTTACTGGAGGAAAACACTGACATTCTGGATTCAGACGGCAATAAAATCACAGACAGCCCCTGTCAATGATGAAAATCTCGTTCCCCACGAGAAACAATTACCGTCCAAGGCTTTACTTGAACTAGTTTAGACCAACAAGCTATTTTTTATTTGTGTACCAGTGAAAAGTCCCGATACCACAGCTAAAACTACTAGCCAATTTTAATTTAAAATCATTATTAAAGACAAGTAAACAGTCAGTAATAAAATAAGAACAAATTATCAAATTACAAGCAATAGCACAAATAAATACCACAGAACTAAGATACAAATGAACTAAACAGTGCTTTTCAGGACTAATAGTGTATTAGGCTGATGTCACTTTAAGAGCGAATGCACGGATCCAATACACTGTTACTGTACACGTGCGTTTTCTTTCTCTGTTTATGATCACTTAAGACATAACTGACTATGTTTACTGGGACATTTTTAGACATAATTAAGTTGCTCATGGGCTTTCAGGGCATCTTTAAACTTCTTAAGTAAAGAATTGAGTTCCCTTTCGCATCTTGAATATGTAAATAGCCAATTCTTCAGCCTTCGTGACGATGCATCACTGGCCCGTCAGCGGTCACATTTTTTCACGTTCATGTTATCACGACATTGCATTGTTAGAATTCATAAAAAAGTTCCCGGCCAGTTGGCGATTGACACCGCTTCATATATTCTAAGCCTATTTTTATTTGCATTTATTTGTTAATTTTAGGCCCTGCATGTAAATGTAGTCTGGTTTGATGTTTTCAGATTGTCCTCTCATTCTTGCTAAATAGTTGACATTTAGCAGATGCAATGGCATTCCCCTTCCCTCATTCCTGATGTATGAGTGCGAGTGCAGGCCTGGCACACGGCCCCTCTGACCCCCTTCCAATGTGGAGCGGAGCCCCATTCTTTCAGCAGGGTTGGGCCGGCACGGATCCCAGCGTGTTCCTAGATGGTTACCCAATTCATTAAAATACTATTTCTGGACACAAAGCAAGAGGCTGTTACTCAAAGAGCTTTCCTCGCACAAAGCTGGAGAGCCACAAAAAAGCTATCATTGTTTCATGAGCAGAGTCCTTCATTACTGCTGGTCCATGTCATTCACAAGCGCTTCAGCACAAAGGAAAGCGTTTAACTCGCTCACCTCTCACTGCGTATGGGAACCAAAACAAAAATCCGCTTATGCTTCCCGCAATGCCCGTTCATTTACATAATTACTGTTTTTTTATTCTGTTACTCAATCCTGAATGAAAAGGAAATGATTTTGTGTATGACATTGTGCTGGGTTTATAGATTATACTAAGGTTTGTTGTCAATTATTCACTTCAGATATTCTTTCTTACGCAGGTATTCTTAATAATTAGTCCAGGCTCCAGGGGGTTTGACGGCTCTCAAGCACCCATAAGTTCACCCAGACGGACATTCGCACACACACAAACACTTTCTTTGATTTCAAGCCGGCCGTTTGATAAGTATAGACAGCCTAGAGCACTCGCCCATAGAGGCTGAATGTGTTCACTTGATGAACCGAAGGCCAGACAGCGCCTGCCATTTCCCTTTGACTCATTAAAGGGCCTCAGGACCTGCTCTTGTTAGTGGTCATTAGCCTGAGGAGTCCCTGGCAGCACACACACACACACACACACACACAAAATACTGATGGTGTCAGAGCTGGTGCTCCATAGGGGGAAAGTGAACCGCAGGAAGAGCAAAGACCACTGATTGTGAGAGCTGAACGATGACACGACGGATTATGCTACTACATAACCTGCAACAAACACAGACTCAATATTCTGCACATGCACATCAATATTCTGATAATAATTGGAATGTCAATATTCAGATTAGTGTCATTGCCCAACAATATTCTGACTCCCCAAGATCCGATTAATCTAGTTTTGTACCTTGTTATGTTTTGAGTTGTAGTTTGTTAGTGGAAGAGGTTAGCCTGACAAGCCAGAGCCACATCAAGATGAATAAAGCAAAGTAAATATCTTGAACATCAACAAAGCAATCAAGTGTAGCAAACTGTGCAATTATTTTATTAGCACCAGCTATTATCTCCCAAAAAAATGATCAATAAAATATTCAAGGTCAAACATGTCCTGCATTCACTAAAGCTCAAAGCAAAACGTTCCATGACAAAAGAGATGCTTCAAACACACAACCAGAACCCAAAATGGCCCAACGTCAAAGAGACCAGATTGAAACATCAAATCCTGAAATAAGGTTCATGCCAAACTCAACAGAATTTGAAGGAGCGAAAAAAAAAAAAAACCACAAGGTGTCTCCACATTGTTCAAGTACGCTCTGCATTTGGCATATGCATTAGCCTGACAAGCCAGAGCCACATCAAGATGTTGGGTCTGGGAACACACCATTGGCAGGGCTCAATCCGAGGGGCGGGATAAACGGCTGTCTTTCAGATTCCCTCTGCACTCAATAGGACAGCGCTACAACCAACCAGAGCAACGAAGAAGGTGAAGCGGAGCTGATAGATTAAACTTTCAACGTATCCAGTCAGCAAAACTCTGAACACATCTTCCTTTCTTAAGAATGACTTCAGTGCCGTTTTTTGTTCTTTCCTCAAAGAAAAGCTGAACTCCAAATCTTCCAGAGTTGCAGCCAAAGCCGATTTGAAAGACCGCCGTTCACCAGCTTCTTTGTTTACGAGTAGCAACTCTGCCATCATTATGTTAAGCCCGCCCACCGACTCTATACACCTGTTTCCGGGGGGCGCCACTGTAATAAGAACGTGGGTACAGCTTCCGGTGAGACGGCGGAAGTAGTATTCCAATTGTATTTTGTGTGCTAGTTAGTGGAGAGGCTAGTGTTTTTCAAATCATTGGCAAGGTTTCAAAATGATCATTTTTACTTTTTTTTTTTTCAGATGGTGCCACAAGGGTTAAAGGTGAACTATGTAGGATTTTTGCAGTAAAATATCCAGAAACCACTAGGCCAGTGTTATATATTTTGTTCAGTTGAGTACTTAGAATATCCCAAATGTTTCCAACTATTTGTAAATCGTGAGAAAATGCTATTTATCGCTATTTATTGCTATTCATAGAGAAACATTGGAAAATCCGAAGCTCTCATCGGTTTTATGGTGTTTATGCTACAAAAATGCTAAAATGTCGTTCCTGAGGGACTGTAACACTGACTCCAGGGATCCTGAGAGGATTTTCTGTTTGTCAAACTCTCATTAAGTTACGATTAAAGTCCCTGCTAACATACAAACCGTAATAACTAACTGTTCTCACGTCATGTAACTTAACACTGTAGGTCAAAAACACGAAGGTCTACATTTCAGTGCCTCTCCATATTAAACTGGTTATATGTAAATTAATTTAATTTGAGATATGTTTAAGGTCTGCATTATCTGTCCTATAAGGAGGACTCCTATTTTGATGGGTATTATAGTCTCCGGGTGGTGAAAGGAAGAGCTCGCACGCAGTTTATCGGAGTTGTTTTGCAGATACGAAGTGTACCAGTTATTAACTGCACCCGCGAAAAGTCATAAGCTAAGTGTATATGTTTGTTTTCTGTTAGTTGTGTGAGTGTTTTTGTGTAATTTGCTGTGTATGTTAATGGTAATGCAACGGAGAGAGAGAGTTTGTGAATGAGACGTTACTGCGCACTTCTTATGCTTTGTTTGTTCAGCTCTTACGATGATTTTTTGGAGTGAAAAAGGACATAATAAACTTGATAAACCATCAGTTAAGTTTGGCCATCATTCTGATGGGGTATACGCTACAATCTGTGTCCAAAAACATCTCAGGATTGGGTTTTCACACTGACGGCTGTCACTGTAAGATATAGCAACTCCGTTTGTTTGTCCGAGTTAGCAACAGTAACTAAGGGGGGCGGGGCTTACCGATAGGTCAATTGGCAGACGTTCCCTTAGCGCCGTGGTATCGGGTCAAAGCATTCTCGAGCAAAATATGCAGCTATAATGAATGTAGGTGATTTTAAATGAATATTTCATATCGAGAAAAAATAGTTAGCCTACATACCAATGCTATCTCACGACCAATTCGTACTAATTCATACGAGTGAATAAAAGGTGTCTAATTCGTACAAATTTGTACGACCTCACTCAAAACGACATTTGTCTAAACCCACGTGATGGGTAGGTTTAGGGGCGGGGTCAGGGGTAGGTCATTCGTATGAATTCATTTGAATTTGGTAACTCGTCAAATATTTTCGAATTAGCAAAAATCGTATGAATTCGTACGACTGAGGTCGTATCAATTCGTACGAATTAGCCACCTCGTAAAATTAGTACGAATTGCCGTGAGATCGGGCTGTACATACTGTTAAAACAAATTGTGGTATTGATTTCTTTGTAAGATTGCCGACTCTATAGAACAGTGGCAACTTTACCGCGCTCCGAGTGCCCCCTAGTGGTTGGGAGCATTTCCGTTGTGTTGTGGCTTGATTTATTTGTGTTGTGGCTTTTTCGTTGTGTTGTGAACTTATGTTTGCATTTTATATTTTGTTGTGTTGTGCACTACTGGGCCACCGTAGATATCGCATCAAAAAATGATGAATGTAAACGGCAAGATGCGCATGAATTTCTATATAAAACGTATGCGCTCGTTTGAGTCGGATAAATGTTCTATTCGATACGAAAAAATGCGCATAAATTACGATGTAAATGCATAAAGTCCCGCTTGTTTACTTCGAACCGGAAGATGTGTAGGAAATTTGTGGATTGTCATTTAAATGTAAATAACATACAATTAAGTGTACAAAAAATGTACATTCAGTTTGCACTAAAGTGTATTATTGTTATTTGTAAAAGTATGCTAAAGTGTACTTGTTTTTCACAAGGTTTAACACATGCACACTCATAACGAGACTCATAATGCTTACATCTCAGCATGCAGCAATTAGCATCTGCCTCAGGACCTGTTTTACTGTTGCTTTAGTCCCCCCCAAAACACACACACACACACACACACACACACACACACACACACACACACACACACACACACACACACACACACACACACACACACACACACACACACACACACACACACACACACACACACACACACACACACACACACACACACACAGTGGGTATGTTTACAAAGAGGTCTGTGTTTGTGTGAGTGTGTTTGTCACAGTGAACAGATGAAAAGAAAGCACTATGAATGACAGAGCGTTTGATAAATACATCTGTTTTCTTCTTCAAAGATGTGTTCAGAAGCACAGCGCTCTCTCAATTCATTACTAAACCTTTTTGACATTCTTTGAGTGCCCATGCTGTTTGTAGGGTTGGAAATGATTTCTTTTTTTCTGATAAATGTGATTGTGGCACTTCCGTATAGACTGATGTCTATTGAGGGCTAATGTACACACACCAGGTGTTGGAATCTTCTCAAACACTTACGAGTATCAGCTGTGGTTTCAGGACGGCTACAGTGAAAGTACAAAAATACATTTTGACCATGACTATGACAATGTACAAGCCATAAATATTTATTTTATCAGTATTTTGAATGAATTTCTTTCAAATATATTTTTGGCCCCATCAAAATGAGCAGTGCTTTCATTGTGTATCAAGTTGAGAAAGTCTCTCAGTGAAATCAAGGTTTCTTAAAGGGTTAGTTCGGCCAAAAATAAAACTTCTGTCATCATTTACTCACCCTGATGTCGTTCCAAACTATTCAACTACTCGAAGTCTACACTCTAAAAAATGCTGGGTTAAAAATAACCCAAGTTGGGTTGAAAATTGACTAACCCAGCAATTGGGTTGTTTTAACCCAGTGGTTGGGTTAAATGTTTGCTTAAAACAACCCAATTGCTGGGTTAGTCCATTTTCAACCCAACTTGGGTTATTTTTAACCAAGCATTCTATTGGGACATTGGCCACTTTTCTACAATGGAAGAGAGTAAACGTACGTTGCCATCTTTTTTTACAGTCTACGATTCTTACACATTGCTCCTTTAAATATTGCATTGTCGCACATGCTGTCTTAAAAACAACCGCTGGGTTAAAAACAACCAAAGTTGGGTTGAAAATGGACTAACCCAGCAATTGGGTTGTTTTAACCCAGCGGTTGGGTTGTTTTAACCCAGTGATTGGGTCTTTTTAACCCAGCAATTGGGCTGTTTTAACCCAGTGAGTGGGTCATTTTAACCCAGCGGTTGGGTTAAATGTTTGCTTAAAACAACCCAATTGCTGGGTTAGTCCATTTTCAACCCAACTTGGGTTGTTTTAAACCCAGCATTTTTTAGAGTGTATTCACCCATAACTTTCATAAAAAGATTGTCAAATGAATCCTTCTGAAAAGACAACATGCACAGAAGTTCAACCGAACTTGCTTGACGCGCGAGAAGCTTATTGGTTCTTGAGAAGCTCAAACCATTGCAAATAGTGTTACTGTAGCTGTTACAATTTCTCGTAATTGTGACTTTACCTCATAATTTCAGCTTTACATCTCATTGTGACCTTATACTCACAAAGTGACTTTATTTTGAACTTTAACACACACTATCTTTTTTTGTAAGGCGTGGGCTCAGGCTGACCCCGAGGACTCTTCGGCTGGTTGATTGTAATGCCCTGTGAGTCCCTCAGATGATCCAGGCTCTCATTACTCAAGACCTGCTTCTGTCCAGCAGTCAGAGCCCCAGCATGAGAGACGCTTAAGCCTCAGAGCGACTGAGGGGATTTAGAGAGAAAGAAGATCAAAGAAGAGTCACTCGTACACACACATTCGAACACAACAGTGTTTCAAAGACCGCTCTACACATATTAATCACCGACATATGAAACACGGGGCACCATGAATGAACTCACAAACGGGGATTTATTCTGCTAAGTGAGTTATTATCGTTAAATACAACTATTCAAAACATTTCTGTTAATTGAACATTTTAATATATATTTTTATTTGTTTAAAAACAAACTTATTTCAGATTATTTCCAAGGCAACATTTCTTTCACTTTTGTCTAGTTTAAGTTGAAGCACTAAAATTATTAACCGGAAAGAAATAGAACTAAAACTAAACTACAACTGAGATAAAAATAAATGACACCTAAATAACAATATTTAAAAATAAACTAATTCAATGATAAAAGCATTAAAAAAATTAACTAACATTAACATGAAAACTAAAAATATAAAAACAAAAGCTAATTAAAAAAAAAAAAATAATAGCAATATTTAAATAATAAAGTAATGAAATAAATAAAAGCACATAACAAAATAGCTAAAATTAAATTAAAAATAATATGAAATATAAAAATAAAAGCTAATTCCAAATATTGATAAAAATAAATAGCAATATTTAAAATTAAAGTAATAAAATAAATAAAAGCACAAAACAACATTGCTCAAATTTATTTAAAAATAATATGAAAAATAAAAATAAAAGCTAACTCAAAATATTATTTAAAATAAATAGCAATATTTGAAAAATAAAGCAATAAAATAATAAAAGCACATAACATTACTAAATATTTAACTAAAATGAACATGAAAACTATAAATATAAAAATAAAAGCTTATTCAAAATATTAATACAAATAAATAGCAACATTTAAAATAAAAATGTGATAAAAGCATATAAAACATTTCTAAACTGAAATATAAAAATAAAAGCTAATTCAACATATTAATACAAATAAATAATATTTTAAAAATAGAGTAATAAAATGATAAAAGCACATAACATTACAAAAAATGTAAAACTTTAAATATAAAAAATATAACTCAAAATATTAATAAAATAAATAGCAACATTTAAAATAAAAATATGATAAAAGCATATAACAACATTTCTAAAATTAAACTAAAATTTAGATAAAAAATACAAAAATAAAAGCTAATTCAAAATATTAATTCAAATAAATAGCAACGTTTAAAAATAAAAATATGGTAAAAGCATATAAAACATTTTCTAAAATTAAAATGAAAACTGAAATATAAAAATAAAAGCTAATTCAAAATATTAATAAAGCTATAATAAAGATAAAATAACTGCCGAAAAAAAAACATTATTTTTTTTCATTTCATTGTGTAAGTCAGTTGCATTCAGCAAGAATAAATATATATATACAGTATATATTACTGATGACGGTTACAATGATGTAAGGATGGCAAAATAATGCTTTGATTGTACTAGTGTCGACTGTAAACAACAGAGTTGTTTGAATGATTCAATGACTCACTGCAGAGTCATTGAACGAATCTTTTCAGTGACCGAATCAAAACATCGGTTCCCTGAGAACACTGAATCAAAATCTCTAACACTAACATATGCACATTTATCCAGCAATAACATTAAAGATTTCCATAAAACTCCAGTTGAAACTGCCGCACAGCAGCATAAAAGACTATTGCACTTCTGAGTGCAGAACGTTAGTTTCAAGGACAGAACAATTGAACGGCCTAAAATAACCCAACAGAAATGAATAAATAAAGTGGAGGGATGGGATTGCTCCAGGCTTTTCTCAATTAGACAGCTCACCACTGGGCCTGACACTCGCTCTGTAATGGCTTTGGCATTTAGCGTTTCTAAAAGAGCTCCAGACTGACACGTCTAAAAGAGCGCCGACGTCCACAATAACCCCCAAAACAGCAGTGAGTACTCCAGATTAATGAACGAGCAAAATTAATCTTCTGCGTTTTAGCGTGATTTCCACTTAAAGGTCATTGCATGATTAATATTTAATGATAGTGTTTCTGTTGTAGATGCAGAACGCCGCTTTGGCGATGCATTATCTGTAATCTGCGGGTTTGCAGACTTTGCTAAGACTTCAGAGGGCAAAATTAGCCTATAATCAGCAATCAAAGCACCACCTAATGCATCCCTCCTACTGGCATTTCACTTCTTCAGTTTGTTTTCTTGATCAGAGGTTGAAAAGTGCACTTTGTGTTTGTTTTCATGAGAAGGTTTGAACTTTCTCTGATGGAAAGGGAAGCGTGTGGCTCTGTGTGCTGTCCATGATGGGTATCTGTCTAGATATCCGAGCTGACTGAGAAGGGGAAGTCCCGGGGCAGAAAGGGGAACTCCCCTAAAATAGCCAACAGGCACAGGACAATCATGATAATGTGTTCCCTTCTGACTTTATCTGTGTGTGTGTGTGTGTGTGTGGCAACATTGAGAGGCCTCACATTGATCATAACTGTGTGAGAACCTCAGTTAGGAAACCAATCATAGATCGCTCCATATGTTTGCCAAGACTTTGCAAATTTGCTGACATAACAGCTGTAAATACAGATTGACATTAAACAATATGCATGTGACACTGAAGACTGGAGTAATGATGATAAATTCAGCTTTGATCACAGGAATAAATGACACTTTACTATATATCCACATAGAGAACAGCTGATTAAAATAGTAATAGTTTTTCACAATATTGCTGATTTTACTAGCCTGGATGCCAGCCGAACTTAGCCCCGCCCACAACATTTTAACTCGGGCAGTTTGGTCTGGACTTGATCTGTAGAGAAGTAATTATGCCTGAACAGAAACTGTTCTGACCAATGAAATCATCGGGGCGGGCTTTAGACGATGATGGTCAGATGATCAACAGTAACGTAATCATCCACGTCACCAAAGGCGCTTGGGTTGAGTTTGTTCTAATCCTAAACGGAAAACTTGTTTGTATATGCGTTCGCCTTTACTATTTCTCTCAGAAATGATGATGGTGTTGGTTAGTACTCCGTGTATCCTTAAATTCTTTTTTTACAACACCGGCAAAGATCGTTTACACTCATCTTCTTCTTCTAACGTTACTTACGCACCATTAGACATTTGACAACTAAGGTTATGCGTCGCTCCTTTGCTCTGATTGGTTGTAGGTCTATCCAATTGAGGTCTTTCCTGGTTTGGTTGAAAAACGCCCCATAATCACAGCCCAACAGAGCAGATCAGACTCACATTCTGACTAGAGTTGAGTATGACAACGTCAGGCTACAAGACACTGGCTGTGCTCCAAAACCTAGTGATTGAGAATGTAGTGCGCATGCTGAGGGTCACAGAAGTCGCCAACTTTCTGCAGAGTCAAGAGCTCCAGACCTTCTGTGGCCTTCAGATGAGCTCAAGATCAGTGTGTAGAGCTTCATGGAATGGGTTTCCATGGCCGAGCTGCTCATCCAAGCCTTACATCACCAAAGCGTGGGATGCAGTGGGGTAAAGCGCGCCACCACTGGACTCTAGAGCAGTGGAGACGTGTTCTCTGAGTGACCAATCACGCTTCTCTGTCTGACAATCCCATGGACGAGTCTGGGTTTGGCGGTCGCCAGGAGAACGGGACTTGCCTGACTGCATTGTGCCAAGTGTGAAGTTTGGTGGAGGGGGGATTATGGGGTGGGGTTGTTTTTCAGGAGTTAGTTCCAGTGAAAGGAACTCTTAATGCTTCACCAAGACATTTTGGACAATTTCACGCTCCCAACTTTGTGGGACCAGTTTGGGGACGGCCCCTTCCTGTCCCAGCATGACTGACCAGTGCACAAAGTGTCTAATTATTAACCCTTAATCGTCCCTTGGGGTCCAGCTGACCCCACTGGACTTTTCCTCCATTTTTTAAAAGTGTTCCCTTCATCTCAGGGCCATGAGACTCGGTGACTTTTCCTAAATAATCTATCTAAACATGCACAAAAAATCTGGGCTTGATTTGGTTGTTCTAAGGGTGTGTAAAAAAAAAGTTACCGTTTAAGTCCCTCGGGGTCAGATTGACCCCACATTGAAAATGAATGGGAAAGTGTAAAAAATGAAAAAAAATTCACTTTTTTTGTCAAATTTTTTTTACTAAATCCAGTATAAATCTGAAAATTTCCACATTTATATCAAGGTCTGGTCCTAGAGCATAAACACAAAGTAGAACGAACTTTCTATCTCATACACACACACGTACACACACACACAAACACACACATGTGTGTGACTGCAACAGAGAGTATTTTTATTGAAATTGGCAAATAAAATCAACAAAACTGGCATAAATCTGAAAGATTTTCATACATAAATGAAGTACTAATACTAGAGCACAAATGCAATATGGAACAATCATGTTCACTCACACGCACACACACACAAACACAAACACAAACACAGGTGTCTGGAGCATTTTTTTGGATTTTGGCAATGAATGGGAAAATGTAAAAAATGCTTTTTTTTCACTTTGTTTGTAAAAAAAAATCAACTAAATGCAGTATAAATCTGAAAATGTCTACATTTATATCAAGATCTGGTCCTAGAGCATATACACAAAGTGGAACAAACTTTCTGTCTCATACACACACGCACACACACACACACACACAAACACACACATGTGTGTGACTGCAACAGAGAGCATTTTTATAGAAACTGGCAAATAAAATCAACAAAACTGGCATAAATCTGAAAAAATTCCATACATAAATGAAGGACAAATACTAGAGCACAAATGCAATATGGAACAATCATGAGAAAGAGAGGGAAAAGGGCAAATAAAAGAAAGATGAAAGGCAGCTTAACTTTTGCATAACTTCCCTATGGACCTCTAGTGGATAATGTGGTCATTGCACTCTCTTTCTCTTTAACTATAATTCCTAAAGTTTTTCCACAAACCTACAGATGGCGGTATTCTATCCCTAACACATAGAGCAATGTCCAAAAACTATTTATATTTATTTAAGATCATCATTCAAGTGATTTTTTCATTAAAAAATTATTTTTAATGAGCTAATTTATGACATAGTTAGGTATTTGTGCAGCAAATAGGTAAAAAACTACCAAATACCCACAAAAACACAGCATAAATGTATAGTTGAGAAGTAAATAAAAAAAATGATATATAGTTTTCCATGTAAAAAAAATATATTTCCTTATGCAATCGCTCTGTAAAAGTTTGGGGTCTATCTGAGCACAAGGGACTCAAACGTAAACCCTACTTGAGGGGCGATTAAGGGTTAAGAAAGGTTTGAGTGAATGAAATAATTTAAAACATTCACTAAAAACGGACATTTTAAAATCTTATTGTTTTACTGTTGGTTTATTTTATTTCTGTTAATTTAGCCAATCTCGTCCTTGTGTTTATAATAAAAATAATAATAATAATTATCAGAAATTATTTTTGTCGATGCCTCTTTTTTTTATACATTTCTCTTTTTGTAGCGCTGAGTCGTGAACAAATCTTTCTTGTGAGTCGGATCTTTTTAATGAATCAGCTGAACCGATTCAAAAAACATATCTGAACAATTCTTTGTTCACAATGAGAACTAAACGATTCACATAGTAACGAGTTGGTCAAGCAACCTACGCGAACTAATTGTGAAAAGTAAAGGCAAACCAAAGTGAAATGTATGGGTTGCTTAAATGGGGCATGCCCTCTTCGGGTGTGACAAAAACGTCTTTCCATGCACTTGTGTAACCTCACTCCAAAGTTCCAAACTCAAAGGAAGCTTATTCACGCCTTGTACCTCGCAGGACTAGGCGAGGAAACGAGGCAGCATCAATTTGACTCACTGACTCAATGAACTGAATCTCTTGCGAATCAATTTTCGAATTACAGTTTCTTGCTGAGGTGTTTTTTTTAAATACATTGAAACATGCAAAAGCTTTTCAGCCAAGATATCTAAATGGATATTGTTTTTAATGTAAATGCAAATATATTATATTTATGCTTTAAATAACTTTATGTCGAACTGAATCATTGCTGCAACAAACTGAACTAGAACACGTGACATCACAATAAACATCCTAATTAATAAGACTATCACAATAAACATCCTCATTAATAAGACTGAATCAAAATAAATGTATTAAACGGCAATATGTGCCCACATATGTCTTTTTGGGGGCAGGCGACAGTAGCACATGATGATAAAAGATTCACCGAGTCGTTTTTGAACCAGTTCTTGAAACAACTCGCTCGAAAGAACGGAAATGAGTCGACTTCCCCTCACCAGTGGTTTTGTGGTTTGCGGAAAGGCGCTGCAACCAATCACATACAGAATTCAGAGTCCTGACCTCAACCCGATAGAACAGCTTTGGGATGAATTAGAGCGGAGACTGAGAGCCAGGCCTTCTCGTCCAACATCACAAATGCGCTTCTAGAAGAATCCCCATAAACACACTCCTAAACCTTGAGGAAATCCTTCCCAGAAGAGCTGAAGCTGTTAGAGCTGCAAAGGGTGGCGACTCCACATTAAAAACTACGGATTAAGAATGGGACGGCATTAAAGTTCAAGTGCATGCCTTAGGCATCCCAAAACATTTGGCAATATAGTGTATTTTATAATTGTAAAAACAGCTAGTCAGAGTGTTTCGAGATGCATTTGAAACTTTACACTGTCTTTACTTCACACAGATTAAATAAATAAATGAAATAATTAAAAAGCAGCCCCTTATGTTCACAATAAACAGCGAGGCAGATCACTCGAGTCTGGAAGCGAGCCACTGCTTCAAAAATGATCCGCAGCTTCCCATCAATCCCCATGTTAAATTGAGAAGACACAATACATGTTTTGCCGAATGTCTTCAGGCTCGCCTCGACAGCACCTCAAAATTACAATCTGGTGTTTAATTAACAGCAGAAGCAAACACTTCGCCAGCTGCTTGACAAAGCTTCACTAATCATGGGGTTTAATGGAGCTTTAGTGAATTCTGGCACCTTCATGAGACATGGCACTTACATGTGCAGCATCCCACCATCTCCATGAGCTGAAGACACGTCTGCATCCAGGCCATATATATCATCAGACGCATTGATTTGTTAATGATGTTCACACAGGCTCGTCCTCAGCTGTGCTTCCTTTATTCCGGCTAGTTTAGGCTCTGATCAGATTACACTGTTAACCGCGGCTGTGTGTGGGAGTCATCGCAATTATGCCCAGACAACAGAGACAATGGGAAGGGCCATGTAAACACAGAAACCCCTACTCTTTTAAGACGTAGGCTGCATTTTCGGGGATTTTTTTCCAGAAAGCAGCCGGATATTTGGGCATAATAGTGCTTGGTCCCTATAGCTCGTTTCCATGTTCATCCAGTGTTCATCTCTCAGTCCCTCTCCATCCCAATCATCCATAAAGGCCTTATTTTCCTTGTCCAAAGATGAAAGCATGAGAGAGAGATTCATTCATTAGTTCTTACATGTGTACAGGCGTTGAATTACATTTGTAAAATAATATGCATTCAATTTGTAGCTCCTAAATGTAAAATAAAATGAAATAAAATGTAAAATATAATAAAATTAACTCAAATTAAAAGTGACAGCATGAGAGAGTGGGATTAGGTATGCAATTATTGAAAAGATATTTGCCTCGTTTAAAATAAAATATAAAATAATAAAATATAATAAAATGAACTGAAATTAAAAAAGGCAGCATGAGCATTGTTTATATAATTATTGAAAAGACATTTGCCTCACTTAGAATAAAATAAAAAATAAAATAAAGTACAATTAAATTTAATTTAATTAAAATGAACTCAAATTAAAAGTGGCAGCATCAGAGAGTGGGATTTATTATGTTTAATTTCTACATGTATCTAGGCATTTAAATTATTATTTAAAATAAATATATAATTATTGAAAAGACATTTGTCTCGCTTAAAATAAAATATAAAAATAAAATAAAGTAAAGTACAATAAAATAATGAAATAAAATTAAATAATTAAAGTTAAAATGAATTATAATATAATAAACTGAACTCCAATTAAAAGTGGCAGCATGAGCCTTTTTTAAATAATTATTGAAAATACATTTGCCTCACTTAGAATAAAAATAAACAAACAAACAAATAAATTAATAAATATAAATAAATAAATTAAATTAAACAAAAAATTTAATTAAATTAACTCAAATTATAATTGTAAAAATAGAATTATTGAAAAGGCATTTGCCTCGCTTAAAATAAAATATAAAAATAAAATAAAATAAAAATAAATTAAAAATAAAATAAAATGAACTCAAATTATAATTGTAAAAATATAATTATTGAAAAGGCATTTGCCTCGCTTAAAATAAAATATAAAAAAATAAAATAAAAATAAATTAGAAATAAAATAAAATGAACTCAAATTATAATTTTAAAAATATAATTATTGAAAAGACATTTGCCTTGCTTAAAAAAATAAATAAATAAAATAAATACAAATAAAATGAACTCAAATTATAATTTTAAAAATATAATTATTGAAAAGACATTTGCCTTGCTTAAAAAAATAAATAAATAAAATAAATACAAATAAAATGAACTCAAATTAAAAGTGGCAGCATGAGAGAGTGGAATTTATTTAGTTTAATTTCTACATGTATTTAGGACTTTAAATTATTATTTTAAATAAATATATAATTATTGAAAAGACATTTGTCTCGCTTAAATATAAAATAAAATAAAGTAAAGTACAATAAAATAATGAAATAAAATTAAATAATTAAAATGAATTATAATATCATAAAATGACCTCAAATTAAAAGTGCCAGCATGAGCATTTTTTAAAATAATTATTGAAAATACATTTGCCTCACTTAGAATAAAAACAAACAAACAAACAAACAAACAAACAAACAAACAAACAAACAAACAAATAAATAAATAAATAAATAAATAAATAAATAAATAAATAAATAAATAAATAAATAAATAAATAAATAAATAAATAAATAAATAAATAAATAAATAAATAAATAAAATTCAATTAAACAAAAAATATAATTCAATTAACTCAAATTATAATTGTAAAAATATAATTATTGAAAATGCATTTGCCTTGCTTAAAATAAAATATAAAAATAAAATAAAATAAAATTAAAATAAATTAAAAATAAAATAAAATGAACTCAAATTATAATTGTAAAAATATAATTATTGAAAAGACATTTGCCTCGCTTAAAATAAAATATAAAATAAATAAAAATAAAATTAAAAGTGGCAGCAAGTGGAGAGAGTGGAATTTATTTAGTTTAATTTCTACATGTATTTATAGGCATTTAAATGATATTTGTAAAAGTAATTATATTATTTTATAATATATCATAGATTCAAATAAAATAATTGCATTAAAGCTTATTTTTTCTAGTGAGATCTGGCCACAATGCATTCACTATACATTAGATCAGATGCTTCAGGCTTTGACCTCACCAACAAAAGATGCAGAAGTTCAAAGAACGACAGAAGTGAACGCGGCCTCTCACAACATCTGCATGTGTGTGTCGGAAAGCTTACTTGAGAAGCTGCGCTGCCCTGTAGCGGTCAACATTTGTGTAATTTCAGCATTAGGATTCATTTGCATGTTTATCAGAAGGCATCCCTCTCCTTTATGGCCCCTGCCGGCTCGGCTGCACATTCCTCTGATAAACTGCCCTATAACGTCAGACGAGGCATTGTGGGTAAATCCCGCCACAGCATGCTGATTTCTAACCTCTCAGTTGTACTGGTCTAAAGGAATCCACAAGCTTTGGCATTTGTATTGATTCTATTTTAGGGTTTTGCATGAACAGAAACCAGAGTAGATTCGATGAGGGATATTATTCAAATCCTTTCTCCTAGTTTCATATAATATGAATGAGCTCATTCCTATTGTAATAAGAACATTTTAAATTGCATAACCAATACACTCCAAAAATTATTACTTTATTTAAGCAATTCATCTTGATTTAACACAATTAAATCAGGTTTCTGGTTCAAATGTAATTGATTCATGTTAAACTGACTTAAAACTGTTACTCTTTGACATAACTTGATGTTTTCATTTTGAAATATCATGTTTCAATCAAGTAACCCAAAGAAATAAGACTTTCACTTCCCATCATGCTTTGCAAAGGGGCTGAATTCGGAGAGTAAATGTTTAAATAAAGTGCAATTTGATGCATTTTTAACAAGATGAGAAAATTGAGATACTTTATAATGCTTAATGTTTTGTTATGTTGGTATTTAATTTTTTTTTGTTATGTTAGTGTTGTATAGCATGTGCTTGGGGTGAGGACCTGCTAACAACAATTAAAGCTGTTTTAATAATAAAAAACAACAACACTGAAAAAAATGATATGTTGAATTTACAAAAAAAAAAAAATTATCGTAAGTGGTCGCAATCAATTTATTTTAGCTTAATTTAAACAAAAACACATGCAATTCCCATAAAACCAATTCATTTTTTAAAATTAAAATCAAAAAACTAAATTTAAATTATTTAAACGAGCACAAATTAATTATGCTTAATTTAATCGGGCCATAATATTTTTTTCAATGTGGGCATGCCATGGATGTATCAAAACCATCTTCTGACTAGCCAATAAGACCTTGTAAAAGGTTTTGTAAATGTTGTAAAAAATAGTATTTGACTAAATAAAAATAATCAATTAAACTGTATTACATGATTTGGTTTGTTTTTAATATTCATTTTAGAATAATTAAATTGAGTAGTTTGGACACAATTAAGAATGTTAACCTGATTTAACTAAATGGCATTGAATTAACCTTATGTAAAAAACTTAAGTTTACTGAAATAAACAATTTTAATTAAATTCAACATAACTCAATTACGTGGAACCTGTTGACATAAAAAACTTAAGTAAAACCCACGTATAATTTTTTTGAGTGCATAATGCATGTTTCACCCAGGTTTAAAAGCCCTTAAGAACGCTTGAAGTGCTGGTAATAACAGTGCTTTGCTGTAATGACTGTGTAAAGTACATGATCAGCCCCAATCTGCAAGTCCACACATGTTGATGGGACTGGACGCCATCCCGAATGTGTGTGCAGTGACACCATGTGGCGATACGGGTCATTACGGCTCCTTCTATTAGCATAAACGACGCCTGTGGCTACAAATAATCCATGCATTTGTAAACATTTGACACTCCACAGTGCAACAAGATAAACATTCTCTCTAGAATATTGAGATTATGAGTAATGCGCAAGACTGGAAATCACTAGCATATGATTTGCAGCATGCTTGACTTAACTTCCATTACACTCAGCCCTAAAGAGCTGCTGGAAGAAAAGCCCTTTCAATACGTTTCATTATGAGAACGATCACAGCGCTGCATCAGAACAATCCGGCGTCAATGAAAAGACTTTTCCACAAGCCTTGAAGAAAAATATTTTATTTCTTTATAAATCCACATAGAGTACCTATGAAAGCATAAAATTCCATCCCATATTCTTTTATTATTTTCTTCTTGAAATCAAACGATTAAAATCAGAGATGACTGAAGGTGTACTTCACATACAAATACGTCCACGCTCAATTGGAGGGAAAAAAAAAGAAGAGTATTTATTTCAGCAGGTCGACCGTTGTGAGTTCTCGGAAGTGCCTTACCGTCAATCCAGGAGATTCAGAGAGTTTTAGTGCGTTGTGATAATCAACCATCTCCTGTTTGACCTAATCTCCAGATCCCAAGAACACACTCCTCATGTTTGTTAATCAGCTGAAAATCGACCCACGTGTTCAGTTTCCCAATAAAGAGAGAGAGAGAGAGAGAGAGAGAGAGTCGTTAGCTGAGACAATACAGAGGAATCCATAATAAAGTGCTCCAGAAGGTCCACAAATGTTAACTCAATAGCGACTCATCAATATTTCATCGAACTTTGATAAGTCTGAATCCACACGAGCCTTCGGGAGAACATTAAATCCACACAATTCAATCCTTTGGCACTGGACCATTGCAGAGATCGGAGCTGCCGCTTCTATTTAACACTGATATTTCCTCATAACACGTCCCACATCTTCAACCACCGCAAAGAGTTTCCTTGTCTCTTCCCATAAAATGATTCGATGATTCTTCTCTCTCGGGGGGGCGAATGACCTCTGGTTTAAAATGAAACACTTCTCATGTGCACCAAAGAGCCACATCAGAGGCATGACGTCCATGGTCTGGGGAGAGTCTTGCATAAAGAGTTGAATGTTGTATTTGCCTTCCGACCGCAGCTCGTTCCTACTAATAGATTGGATCCGATCCCGTTTAATCCGGCATTCTGCATTTAGCTTCCAGACTGTGAGTTTGCCTTGAAAAACAACAGAGGCGAGAGATCAGATTCTGCAGCATAACACATTTCAACAGGTTTTAAGCAAGGTCTGAGCGGACAGGTCTGAATGCATTCAAAGGGGAAAGACAGTGAACTCTTGCAGAAGACATTCCACCTCTGATAAAGTGATTAAACACATTTTAATGCCCTAACATCCATCTCGGGTGGTCATTGCAGGTCTAAACGGGGGTCTATAATGTGTTGTGATTGGATCACTCAGAACCAAATGGTAGTAGTCGCTAATCTGCCGAATGCACCACAGCCAGCCATGAAACTCACCTGTCAATCATCCACTGAGCTATATTAAAGGGCGTTAGCTTATGATAGCTTTTAAAAATAACCATTTGATCGCAAAAAATCTTTACTTTACTTTAGGTCAAAGGGGTTTGGCTGAAAAAAAGATTGTGAATCCCTGAACCACCCAACCAATTAACTAACCAACTAACCAACCAAATAGCAAACCTAATGAACTAACTAACTAACTAACTAACTAACTAACTAACTAACTAACTAACTAACTTTAGGTCAAAGGGAAAAAAACAAAAAAAGTTTGGGAATAATAGAATAATAGAACGAACGGACTGACTGACTGACTGACTTTAGGTCAAAAGGATTCGGCTGACAACTAACCAACTAATTATCGAACTAACTAACTAACTAACTAACTAACTAACTAACTAACTAACTAACTAACTAACTAACTAACTGACTAACTGACTTAAAATACCAGGAGATAATTACTTTAGGTCAAATGGGTTTGGCTGACAAAAAGATTGAGAATCCCTGAACCACCCAACCAACTAACTAACTAACTAACTAACCAAATAGCAAACCTAATGAACAAACTAACTAACTAACTATAGGTCAAAGGGAAAGAAACTAAAACTTTTGGGAATAATAGAATAATAGAACGAATGGACTGACTGACTGACTGACTGACTTTGGGACAAAGGGATTCGGCTGACAACTAACCAACCAACCAACCAACCAACTAACTAACTAACAACTGACTAACTAACTAACTGACTAACTAACTTAAAATACCAGGAGATAATTACTTTAGGTCAAAGGGGTTTGGCTGACAAAAAGATTGTGAATCCCTCAACCACCCACCCAACCAACTAACTAACTAACCAAATAGCAAACCTAATGAACAAACTAACTAACTAACTATAGGTCAAAGGGAAAAAAACTAAAACTTTTGGGAATAATAGAATAATAGAATGAATGGACTGACT
This sequence comes from Gobio gobio, assembly GCF_949357685.1. Classification (NCBI taxonomy): domain Eukaryota; kingdom Metazoa; phylum Chordata; class Actinopteri; order Cypriniformes; family Gobionidae; genus Gobio; species Gobio gobio. The sequence continues at coordinate 3,730,978 of NC_137115.1, read as the reverse complement.
GACTGACTGACTGACTGACTGACTTTAGGTCAAAGGGATTCGGCTGACAACTAACCAACCAACCAACCAACCAACCAACCAACCAACCAACCAACCAACCAACCAACCAACCAACCAACCAACCAATCAACTAACTAACTAACAACTGACTAACTAACTAAAAATACCAGGAGATAATTACTTTAGGTTTGGCTGAAAAAAAGATTGTGAATCCCTGAACCACCCAACCAACTAACTAACCAAATAGCAAACCTAACGAACTAACTAATGAACGAACGAACTAACGAACTAACTAACGAACTAACGAACTAACGAACTAACTAACTAACTAACTAACTAACTAACTAACTAACTAACTAACTAACTAACTAACTAACTAACTAACTAACTAACTAACTAACTAACTAACTAACTAACTAACTTTAGGTCAAAGGGAAAACAAACCAAAAAGTTTGGGAATGATAGAATAATAGAACGAACGGACTGACTGACTGACTGACTTTAGGTCAAAGGGATTCGGCTGACAACTAACCAACCAACCAACTAACTAACTAACAACTGACTAACTTACTAAAAATACCAGGAGGTAATTACTTTAGATCAAAGGGGTTTGGCTGACAAAAAAAGATTGTGAATCCCTGAACCACCCAACCAACTAACTAACTTTAGGTCAAAGGGAAAGAAAACTAAAAAGTTTGGGAATAATAGAATAATAGAACGAACGGACTGACTGACTGACGAACTGACTGAATGACTTTAGGTCAAAGGGATTTGGCTGACAACTAACTAACAACCAAATAACTAACAAAAAATATCAGGAGGAAAATACTTTAGGTCAAAGAGGTTAGGCTGGCAAAAAAGTTTGGAAATCCCTGAATGAACCAATGAACCAAACAACAAACCATACAATTAAATAATACAGATTAAAAATGACTGAAAATTTAAACTGGTAATAATTAACATTCACATATATTTGAGAGAAACAAAATGCCTATTTTTGTATTTAAGCCTTTATATGCTTTACATCTTAAAAGCATAATCTGACGCTTGCAAGGTCATGGGATCGATTTCCAGGGATCAATGACATCATAAGTGGCTCCAGCTGAAATCTGATCACAGAAGATGCACTTGAGGCGTATAAATAGTGACCTGTCTCTCCTGACCACTTGTGATCTGATATCAGGTATAAACTGGGCCTGGGAGAATCACTGAGTGTGTTTATACACACTGTAAAAGTTAAAAGTTTGATTTCAGTCACACTAAATGTGATATAACACTTTAGTATGGCTGCAAGTCTGACTGACTAACTCAGGGCTTTCCAAACTGGGGTTCAGGAATGGATGTAAAGCTAATAAGTGATTAAATCAAAAAATATAAAACTGAAAGCCTTGAACTAACTAACTAACTACCTAACTACCTAACTAACTAACTAACTAACTAACTAACTAACTAACTAACTAACTAACTAACTAACTAACTAATTAACTAACTTTAGGTCAAAAGGATTCTGCTGACAATAAAGTTTGGGAATCCCTGAATAATGGAAGGAACTAACAAACCAACTAACGAATTAACTAACTAACTTTAGGTCAAACATTTGGGAATCCCTGAATAATAGAAGGAACTAACGAACTAACTAACCAACTAACTAACTAACTAAATAACTAACTAACTTTAGGTCAAAAGTTTGGGAATCCCTGAATAATAGAAGGAACCAATGAAACAACAGAATTACTAAACTAACCAACAAAATAACTAAACTAACTAACTAGCTGGCTAACTAACTAACTGACTGACTGACTAACTAACTAACTAACCAAATAACTTAACTAATTAACTAATCAAAAATATTAGGAGGCAATTACTTTAGGTCAAAGGGGTTCGGGTGACAAAAAAGTTTGTGAATCCCTGAATGAACCAATAACCCAACTAACTAACTAACCAACTAACTAACAACTGACTAACTAACAACTGACAAACTAACTTAAAATACCAGGAGATAATTACTTTAGGTCAAAGGGGTTTGGCTGACAAAAAGATTGTGAATCCCTGAACCACCCAACCAACTAACCAACAAAATAACTTCACCAACTAACTAACAAAATATCAAAACAAACTAACTAACTAACAACTGACTAACTAACAACTGACTAATTAACTTAAAATATCAGGAGATAATAATTTTAGGTCAAAGGGGTTTGGCTGACAATAATTTTGTGAATCCCTGAACCAACCAACCAACTAGCCAACAAAATAACTTAACTAATTAACTAATCAAAATTATCAGGAGGTAATTACTTTAGGTCAAAGGGGTTCGGGTGACAAAAAAGTTTGTGAATCCTTGAATTAACCAATGAACCAACTAACTAACTAACTAACTAACTAACCAACCAACCAACCAACCAACTAACTAACAACTGACGAACTAACTTAAAATATCAGGAGATAATTACTTTAGGTCAAAGGGGTTTGGCTGAAAAAAAGATCCCTGAACCACCCAACCAACTAATCAACAACATAACAACCAACTAACTAACAAAATAGCAAACCTAACTAACTAACTAACTAACTAACTAACTAACTAACTAACTAACTAACTAACTAACTAACTAACTAACTAACTAACTAACTAACTAACTAACTAACTAACTAACTAACTAAATTCGGGTCAAAGGGAAAAAAACAAAAAAGTTTGGGAATCACTGAATAATAGAACGGACAGACTGACTGACTGACTTTAGGTCAAAGGGATTCGGCTGACAACTAACTAACCAACCAAATAACTAACTAAAAATATCAGGAGGAAAATACTTTAGGTCAAAGAGGTAAGGCTGGCAAAAAAAGTTTGTGAATCCCGGAATGAACCAACTAACTAACTAACTTGCCAACCAACCAACCAACCAACTAAATATAGTTAAAATATCAGGAGGTAACTTTAGGTCAAAGGGGTTCGGCTGACAAAAACGTTTGTGAATCCCTCAACCAACCAACAACCAACCTACCTACCAACTAAGGGGGTAATTACTTTAGGTCAAAAAGGTTTGGCTGACAAAAACGTTTGTGAATCCCTGAATGAACCAAATTAACTAACTAACTAACTAACTAACTAACTAACTAACTAACTAACTAACTAACTAACTAACTAACTAACTAACTAACTAACTAACTAACTAACTAACTAAACATATCAGGAGGTAAATACATTAAGTCAAAGAGGTTCAGCTGACAAAAAAAAAAAAAAAAACGTTGTGATCCCTCAACCAACCAACTAACCAAATAACCAAATAACTAACAAACTGAAATATCAGGAGGTAGTTACTTTAGGTCAAAGGAGTTTGGCTAAAATAAATCAAATAAAACTTGATAATTACAATTGTAGCTTGGCTTTGTCCAGCATGTATTGTTGTCAGCAAATATTATTGCACTAAACTTAATGCGCATCAGAGGAAACGACACCCAAGGATACGCAAACAATTTCCTCCCAGCATTGGCTGAGCTTGCATAATCAGACAGAGCGGGTGACTATACATAGCACATGCTAATTGGACATTTAACGACTTCATTAACTCCAGCCATCATCATTTTACTCAGACTTTCCTCCCAGATATACTGCAGAACTAACAAAGCCTCAAAGCAGCAGCAAGGACAAGGCCTGATATTTTGCGGCTAGCTAGTTATCTGCAGTGCGCTTGCTAATGCTAGGCCTCATTCATCTGCTATTTTTAGCGCAGTGCCTTGCTGCAGCCAGGAGGGATTCTGGTTCGCATCGGCTGTCGACAGGGAAGGAGAAGAGAGGTTGCGGCCCGTTTTGCGCACAACAAATAGTAATTGCCTTCTACTATGGGTCTTCTGGAATACTACAACATCCCACCCCACAGATGAACCCATTTGTCTCAATATCTGAGACACTAGGCCTTTACCCTTTTATCTCGCTCTCTAAACCCCATTAGAGTACTCATATCGGCCCTTTTTCTTCCATCATAGTGCCTTTCCCTATCTCCCAAGCTCTTTGCCAGGCCTTGCATCTCTATCCCCACGTCCTAATCTTTCCCATTTCACGCTGAGCAAAAGGAACTGTAAATCCATCCGAGGCTAATAGGAGAAAGAGCTCTAATTTTAGAAACAAGACCTGCATTTCAATCAATTGTGGTCCATCAGAATGTTATATCATGACTCATAAATGACTCAAAAAACTCATAACCGGTGAGTGATGATTCATAAACGATGTCCTTCAACCGGGAGCTTCCGACATTATCAAAACAAAGCATAAAAAAGGTTAAGTGCCGCATCTTTACAATCTGCATACAATGTTTTAAAATAATTAATAAAACAATTTTGTAAAATAATGGTATCATATTGTATTTTAAGAGTCATTATTAATACATATATTTTTATATTATTGTTATTGTAAAAATAAAATAGTATTAAAAAATTATTAAAATTGATTTATTTTGAAATAATTGCTGTTTTAAAAAAGAAATCACTGAAAGATTTTAATTAAATGATTCAGACCATAAATATTAATAATTAAATATATTAAAGTCTGAACAGTGATTCATGGATTATATTAATGTAAAATAATATTATTATTATTATTATAAAAAGAGTCATTATTATTATATTATATATTTTTTAAATAATTTTTAACATAAAAATAAGTATACAAATAATAAAAAAATGAATAAACAATTAAACGAGTTTTAAAAGTAAAACCACTAATATTTTATTTTGTATGGCATACACAAACAATAATTGACTGATTAAACATGAAAAAGCTGAATCTGAAAGTAAAAATTTAAGTTTTTAATTCAATGATTCAGACCATAAATATTAATAATTAAATATAATAAAGTCTGAGCAGTGATTCATGGATTATATTAATGTAAAATAATATTATTATTATTATAAAAAGAGTCATTATTATTATATTATATATTTTTTAAATAATTTTTAACATAAAAATAAGCATACAAATAATTAAAAAAATAAATAAACAATTAAAAGAGTTTTAAAAGAGAAACCACGGATATTTTATTTTTTATGGCATACACAAACAATAATTGACTGATTAAACATGAAAAAGCTGAATCTGAAAGTAAACATTTTAAAGTAAAAATGAAAGTTTTTAATTTAATTATTCATAAAATCAATATTAATAATACATATATTAAAGTCTTATTAAAGTCTTAAGATTGCTATAATTCTAAATTATTATTATTGTTATAAAAAGAGTCATTATTATTATATTATATATTTGTTTAATTTTTTTAATTTTATTTAAAATATAAAAATATCATAAAAAATTAATAAACAATTAATTTAAAAGAATTGCTGTTTTAAAAGAGGAATCACTGATATTTTATTTTTAAGGTACAAAAACATTGATTGACTGATTAAAAATGAAAAAGCTAAACATTTAAAATTAAATTAATGTAAAAATGTAAAAATGAGCGATTCAGTTCTTCAATTATTAATCTGATGATTCAGAAAATCAATATTAATAATAAATATATTAAAGTCTGAGCAGTGATTCATGGATTATTATTAGGGCTGTCAAAAGATTAATCGCGATTAATCGCATCCAAAATAAAAGTTTGTGTTTACATAATATATGTGTGTGTACTCTGTTAATTATTATTTATATATAAATACTCACACATTCATGTATATATTTAAGAAATATTTGCATGTATATACTGTATATACATTTATATAATCTATAATATATATAAATATAAATGTTTTATATATAAAAATAATATTTTGTTCTTAAATATATACATGCTTGTGTGTGTATTTATATATAAATAATAATTAACAGAGTACACACACATATATTATGTAAACACAAACTTTTATTTTGGATGCGATTAATCGCGATTAATCTTTTGACAGCCCAAATTATTATAATGCTATTGTTCCTGACAGTTAGTTTTATTTTGGCTAGTAGGAGTTCTGTAACTTAACATGTAAGTAGTTAAAAATGAGTCAAACCCAGGCTACAGGTGAATAAAGCGAAACATGATCCAGATCCGACCCACTGACAGGAGCTATGGGCCGATTCAAAGACAAATCGAGCTCTGGAATAAAAGATGGACACTTTTACAGGTCAAAAAAGGTGATTTAACTCATAAGCTTGGGAAGTCTGTCAACCTGATCTGTTAGTAACTCTTTGTTCACCTGATTGTACAGACACTCTTCAACTCTTCTGTCCGTAGAAGGAAACCGTGACCAATTCACTGAGATGGCTCTCTCATGGTTATGTTAAATGGACTCATCTCGAACCTGAGAGCTGAGCTGGTCCATCGCCGGATATTATCCACACTGCTGTAAGCGTGAGGAGCCAGGCCAACCTTGATTGAGCCTCCAAGGGCATTAGGGCTTTGACTGAATACAACTGAAATACAAACCAATGCCTCTAGTGCTGCCGGTGGGCTGTGGTTGAGTTAACAAGGAGGAAAATAGCAGGGAAAAGTGACGGAAATGTGGTTTTCTACTTTACTTCCCCTGCTGAAATGGTTTTGGATGCTGGTTTGCTGACGTCCATGGTATTTATCCCTTCATTTCAATGGTCCACTTTAGACATTCTACTAACTATAAGTAACTTTGCAACTACATATCAACTCGCAGTCATTAGAGTATTAGAGTTAGGTTAGGGGTTGGGTTAGTAGAATAAGTACTTGCAAAGTCACTTATAATCAGTCGAATGTCTGTCGGGAGCATCAAAATAAAGTGTTATCAGGTATTAAACAGAATGATAATCTGGACATTGGAATTGCAATTGCATTTTCAATTTGTGCACACAAATATTGTGTAGTGTTAATTTTATCAGACGAGACGAGACTAAATATGTCAACAACCTTTTTTTTCATGGCGAAGACGAGACGATGACGAGACTGCACCAATGTCCAAAAACGCTAAGACTAAATTAACATGCATTATTGTTGACGAAAAAAGACAAGACTAAAATGTTTTGCTTAAAATAAAAACTAGCTTCATTTTCATCTACAATCGTCTCTACTTTTTCATCTACTTTTTTCAGTCAAAAATTTAGATTTCCATGATAAAATTCCATTTTATTATATTCTGAACGCCAAAAAAATTATGAACGCCAATTAAAAACTATGTCAGTGGGCAGATATGACTGATTACATTTTTCCATTTTCGTCAGTGAAGACAGTAAAACATATGTTTAACTGATATTTATATGTTTTATGAATCCTTTTCATAGACATGTTAAGGCTACCAGGAAAGTTAGGTAACTAAATGTATTAAATAAATTTACAATATGCACACATTCATTACTATTAATCTTATGCCTAATCTGATGAAAACTGCTTTGTTAATATTTCTTGTTTGTTAATTTCATTATGAATCAAAATATAGGCCTATTTTCAGTTAAAAATTAGATAAAAGTGTATTAATTTGCCTGAATATTTTTGTCATTTGTTTAACATTTCTGACTTAAAGAAGCAGCTGTCAAATATGAAATGTTTAGTTTAGCTTCATATCTCTCACTTGACGTCGAGTCGCGCTGCTAAAGTTCGTGCTCAGCCTCAGCAGCTTCTGTGAACATAAAGCCCGCCTACTCTGATTTGATTGGTTCTCTCAAATATTTTGACATTGACGAGCGGCGACAGACCAATGAGGCTCAGATGAACACACACACCTCTGCTTCTGACGTGCGCTCTATTCGCCGCCACAGCGGATTGAAGAACACGCCGATTAAAAGACGAAGCCGAAACCTCCCAGCAGTGTTGGGGAAAGTTACTTTGAAAAGTAATGCATTACAATATCGCGTTACTCCCTTAAAAAGTAACTAATTGAGTTACTTAGTTACTTTTTAAGAAAAGTAATGCGTTACGTTACTTTTGCGTTACTTTTTCTCACCTGGGCTGGGCTTGTTTTTTTGTTTTGTTTTTTAATAGCAAAAAAAGTCATATTTTTGTGCAAATGTAAAGACCTTTCATACCAAAATTGAAATAATAAGCCTCAGGCTGAGGTAAAGATGTGCTGCCATTCTGGATAATGGAAGAGTAGAATGCAGGAGCAAAAAAGTTTTACCAATAAAAACAAAAAATCTAGTAATATTTGCTCATGGTTTAACTGAATCATCGAAGGTAAGTAGCAAGACATTGGTCAAAAAAGGTAGATTAAATGTATAAAAATATATTTTTTATTTAACATTTATATATTTGAGGTTTGCATAGTATTCTGATTTTGCATTTGACTGATTTTATTCATTTTGAGGAGTACTGAATCTTTATTGTGCAAGTGAGATGAATAAATTCTCACATTTAGACTAGAACTACAATAACACATTTACACACAACGCCTCTACACTTACTCTCAATTTTTCTCAACATGGGGGCAGGAGAGCTGTCAGTCAAATGAATGTGAAAATGTAACGTGAGTTACTTTTTTCAAAAAGTAACTCAGATATTTTGTTGTAAATTTGAAAAGTAATGCGTTACTTTACTAGTTACTTGAAAAAGTAATATTAGTACGTAACTCAAGTTACTTGTAATGCGTTTCCCCAACACTGCCTCCCGCCAGTTTCATATGTTATAAAGGTTAATCACACATTTTTAAGGGGGGCTGGGAAAAAGTTTAGGCCTAGTGACGCCCATGAAGTCGCGTAACTCTCGCTTGGACACCTAATACTGTGGTGAATTGATCATTCAGGTGCAGTCTCTGCAAAATACAGACGTTCAGACGCATGACCTCCACCTCGCAAAGCAAAACATTAAAGGGTTAGTTCACCCAAAAATGAAAATTCTGTCATTAATTCCTCACCCTCATGTCGTTCGACACCCGTAAGTCCTCCGTTCATCTTCATCTTCAGCTTCAGATAGGCCTCCATTGGCTTTCAGTACATTTACACTCACAAGACCCATAAAAGGCACTTAAAACGTTGTTACAAAGTCCATCTCACCACAGTGACCCTACAATCATTTTACGATGCGACGACAACAGTTTTTGTGTGCATAAAAAAAAATCTAAATAACACCTTTATCCAGCTTGTTCTTGTCTTCCGTGTGTGTCTCCACGACGCATGCGCGAGAATATGACGCAGATCCGGCGTTCGGACACATGACCCAGAAGAGATTTGTTTACAAGCAGAGGAAGACGCGCGTGTCTAAGCTGTTGAATTCTACATTGATCGTGCTTTAGGTCTCGGTGTAGTTCTCAAAATGGGGCTAAAGTGTGTATTTCATGGATTCCCGAACCCCGGCGCTACGTCATATTCTCGCGCATGCGTCGTGGAGGCACACACAGAACAAAGAACAAGTTGGATAAAGGTGTTATTTTGATTTTTTATTGCGCACAAAAACTATTGTCGTAGCATCGTAAAATGATTGTAGAGTCACTGTGGTGAGATGGACTTTGTAATGACGTTTTTAGTGCATTTTATGGGTCTTGTGAGTGTGAATGTACTGAATGCCAATGGAGGCCTATCTGAAGCCTTTCTCAGCATCAGCTTTACACTAAAATATCTTCATTTGTGTTCCGAATATGAAAGGAGGTCTTACGGGTGTCGAACGACATGAGGGTCAGTAATTAATGACAGAATTTTCATTTTTGGGTGAACTAACCCTTTAATATAGTGCACTCAGCAGGGATATGCATAACACACATGAACCGAATGTGCTGAAATGTGCAAACCATATCACTTTTCCCTGCAAACATCCCAACTAGGAATAGTGTTTCAATTTTACGCCTTTGTAATTCAAATGCATCCTATTGAGCTTAACAACTGTCAGGCTATCAATTTAAATAGTGATCTCAAGCTCACCGCACCGTTGGGGAAATCTTTTTAGGCCGGTTGCCCTGACGCGGACAGACAGCCGAGCCGGCATGCCTGTAATTTATCCATTAAAGGAGGTCTAATTAACAGAACTGGAACATCTCTGCATCAGCACTGTCATGTGGGGAGATTCTATCACGATGGAAACCAGTTGCCTAGCAACAAACCTTAACAGAGAGAAAAACGTCCTCACCTTGGACAGGAGACAATCCTCAGCAAGGCTGCAGGACGCCGGCAACAGAAAACAAAACTGAATGGGTTGAGGTGTGAAGAGAATGGGAAGGGAGGCGGGATCGAACCCTGTGTTATTGCGATATGGAGTCGTCCTCTTTTACGGATTTCCCGTATTCCGGGTTCAAGTCCACCACCGTGGTGCCTTTTAGCGCTCCGTAGCCTCCTTCTAAGCCGTGGTGTCCTTCCTGTCTGTCCGACCCCAGTGGGACCGAAGGCTTGCTGGCGGAGCCCGAGGAGGACGAGGACCTGGGCGGAGGGCCCGATGCCGCCCCCTGCTGGCCGCCGTTGGTCTGAGAACAAACGTTACTGACGCGGGCGGCTTTCTGCTTGTAGTGCTGGCTGTGAAGCTTATACTTCATCAGCAGGATGAAGATGAAGACGAGGACCGACGCCACGATGATCCCACCGATGACGATTATCATGGTGCCGCCGAGGAACTGGTCGTGGATGGAGCGGCAGTGGCGGAACTCGCGCTCCGTGGTGAAGGACACGCAGCCGACCAGACGCGTCGCGGTCAGAGCCGTAATGCCGTCGTCATACACGGCCAGGACGCAGAGCTCGTATTCCCGCGACGAGGCCAGATCGCTCAGTAGGAACAACTTATGGGAGGCGGGAATCATCCTGACAGAGAGAGAGAGAGAGAGAGAGAGAGAGAGAGAAAAGATGAGGCCTTGAGCATTAACAGGTTAAATAAAAATACACAAATTCACTTTATAGAAAACAGCTGTTTTAAATTGTAATAATATTTCACAATTTCTATGTATTTGTATCAAATAAATGCAGTCTGGGTGAGCAGAAGAGACTTCTTTCAAAAAGCATTAAACAACTTTATTCCAAACTTGTGAATGGTGAATTACAGTTTTAGTTCAAGTTTAAACTCCACAAAATTCAATTCAGGGCAGACAGTTGTCATGAACACACAGTGTAATATTTCCCATGCTGTCTAAAGCAGAGGTGTCCAAACTTTTTTTAAAGAGGGCCGGATTCGATGTTGTGGACATACCCGGGGGCCGGTCCCTTTTCTATTATATATATATATATATATATATATGACATGTTTTGTTTCTTGGAAACATGACAGATTTGACAAAAGCTTGAGCTGACCGTAGAGTAGCTTGAGATAGGACACTATAATATTTATAGATATTTAACAATATCTGTAAAACTTTCATCAACCAAAAAGTTTTAATGGGTGAAATTTACATATTTTTTTCTTGATTCCTGGGGGGAAAATCTAAATGAATTGAGTTTTTGCTTGAAACAAACTAAATTATTTGCCAACGGATTAGAAAAATAATCTTGTTTCTGTTTGGGACATAAACAAGATTCTAAACAGAAACATTATTTTTCTCACCCCATTGGCAGATATATTTGCTTGTTTTAACCAAAAACTCTTCAATTTCATTTATTTTCCAGAAAATAAGAAAAAATATCAAATGTTTTTTTTATACTAGAAATCAGACAAAAATACTAAATTACAGCATTTTTTGCAGTGCACACAAGGCAAAGAGTTAAAAAAATATATTTTTTGAATATCTAGGCTTTAAGGTATTTAGTCTATTAACATATAAATACAAATGCACAAAACTGCAAGTTTATGACAAAAATAGTCTGCAATTTGGCCTTTAATATCAATTTAATACATGTCTACATTACAAATGAAATAAAATTAGATATTGACCTACATTTCTGACAAATTACCACGGTTACAGTTGGTGTTACCACAGTAAATCCATGATAAATGTTGGTGAATTGTTGTCTGAGAAGTATTTGATCTGAATCGGCTCAGCTGATTTGCATGTTAGTGTTGTTGATTAAGTCAGCGCTGTTTAACTGGATTTAAATTCAATCAAATCACAGAGAGATTCGCAGCTCGTACCCCGAATGCGTTGACATCGTGAAACTGCTAGATTTGTACATTATCCGTGGCGGGCCACATATAATATATTTTAATAGACAAGCTGTGGGCCGTTTGAAATTCATCCCCATTTGGCCCACGGGCCGGACTTTGGACACCCCTGGTCTAAAGGGAGACATGTGTCAAAGTACATTTAAGCAAAACGTGCCATCTCTGTGCCATCTGCAGCAGCGCTACAGGACAGAGTAACGAAGAGCAACATCTTTGGAAGACTTCATCTGTCTTTATATGATTTGATTTAGCTATCAGGATCCAAAATTAACACTCAACAAGCAGCAAATGCAAGCAGAAATAAGCTTTGGCGAGTAAATAAAACGTTAAACTGTATGAAATATAATCTCTCTGTGATACAAACTTACTAATACTTAGTATGAAACTCACTCAACTGTTTCAAGTTACGTCATGTAGTGTATTATAAGGATAGGGCCTACTGTATTATGCTAAAAAATGACACTTTATGCAAAAAAAACAAACAGTAATCACACAGGTCACTGATCAAATGTATGCAAACACAACCCAAGCGACCAGACAAAAGGTAGAAACGTTTTTCCTTTTTAAATAATGCAGGTGTTATACATATTTTAAAGGGAATATTTACATATTTACATTTTTCTAAACTAAGCACCAGAAGAAACAGCATAACTCATTCAAACATTAAAATGTTTAACTTGAAGCCTGTATGTACACTATATTGCCAATAGTATTGGGCTGTCCCTCCACATCACTGAGTTCAGGTGTTCAATCCCTTCATGGCCACAGGTGTATAACTCCAGCTCTAGGCCTGCAGACGCTTCTACACACATTAGTGAGAGAATGGGCCGCTCTCAGGAGTGTGTGTGTGTGTGTGTGTGTTCGCTTCTACACACATTAGTGAGAGAATGGGCCGCTCTCAGGAGTGTGTGTGTGTGTGTGTGTTCGCTTCTACACACACCAGTGAGAGAATGGGCCGCTCTCAGCAGTGTGTGTGTGTGTGTGTGTGTGTGTGTGTGTGTTCGCTTCTACACACATTAGTGAGAGAATGGGCCGCTCTCAGGAGTGTGTGTGTGTGTGTGTGTGTGTGTGTGTGTGTTCACTTCTACACACATTAGTGAGAGAATGGGCCGCTCTCAGGAGTGTGTGTGTGTGTGTGTGTGTGTGTTCGCTTCTACACACATTAGTGAGAGAATGGGCCGCTCTCAGGAGTGTGTGTGTGTGTGTGTGTGTGTTCGCTTCTACACACATTAGTGAGAGAATGGGCCGCTCTCAGGAGCTCAGAGAACTCAAGCGTGGGGCCGTGATCGGTGGACACCTGTGCAATAAGACCAAATATTATACTCAATATTCCACGCTCAACTGTTAGTGGGATTATAACAAAGTGGAAGCGATTGGGAACAACAGCAACTCAGCCACAGAGCGGGGTCAGCGCATGCTGAGGGTCACAGAAGTCGCCAACTTTCTGCAGAGTCAAGAGCTCCAGACCTGCAAACTCCTGTGGCCTTCAGATGAGCTCAAGAACAGTGTGTAGAGCTTCATGGAATGGGTTTCCATGCCCGAGCTGCTCATCCAAGCCTTACATCACCAAGTGCAATGCAAAGCGTGGGATGCAGTGGGGTAAAGCGAGCCACCACTGGACTCTAGAGCAGTGGAGACGTGTTCTCTGAGTGACCAATCACGCTTCTCTGTCTAACAATCCCATGGACGAGTCTGGGTTTGGCGGTTGCCAGGAGAACGGGACTTGCCTGACTGCATTGTGCCAGGTGTAAAGTTTGGTGGAGGGTGGATTATGGGGTGGGTTGTTTTTCAGGGGTTGGCCCCTTAGTTCCAGTGAAAGGAACTCTTAATGCTTCACCAAGACATTTTGGACAATTTCACGCTCCCAACTTTGTGGGACCAGTTTGGGGACGGCCCCTTCCTGTCCCAGTATGACTGACCAGTGCACAAAGCGTCGCTCCATAAAGACATGGATGAGGAGTTTGGTGTGGAGGAACTCGAGTCCTGACCTCAACCCGATAGAACAGCTTTGGGATGAATTAGAGCGGAGACTGAGAGCCAGGCCTTCTCGTCCAACATCACAAATGAAGAATCCCCATAAACACACTCCTAAACCTTGAGGAAAGAAGAGCTGAAGCTGTTAGAGCTGCAAAGGGTGGCGACTCCATATTAAATCCATATCCATCCATATTGTCTTGTATTGCATATTATAATGCATTACGGGATATAATGAGTAATTGCAACCACAGTTATAATACACCTTTATTGCATTAAAACAACCAATTTTGTGTGTGTAGGAATCTAGCAAGGAAACTGCAAATATTATAAAGCATTTGAACAGCTAATGCATTGCACCGTTGACCCGTGAGCTGGAGTATGATGTTTTTTGCAGGTTTGCTGATGTTATGCGTATCATGCATTATTGACGTGGCTCTGTCCAGCGCTGTGGTTGGCTCTGGAGCACTGAGGTGAGAAGATGAAGACCTGGGTCATGCCGCGGCTCGCTCTGGGTGATGGGGTGTGTTTGTGTGACCGTGAGCATGACCGCATATTTTTGCATTTGACCCCACGGGTAATTGGCCGAGCTCCTTTAGCGAGCGAGGGGTTGGCGTGAGGGTAATGGTGCATGAGTGTGTGAGTGTAAGTGTGCACGCTGGTAACTGCTTACACACTGTGGAGAGATGCTTGCTCTTTCTGATTGCTATTGACAAACAGCCACATATGAAATTATATTACAAATCAGCCGGGAATTGGCCCAATGTTTTCTTTTTGAAGGGGCAAAACTTTTATCAGAGATTGCAATATATGCCAATGCTAGTACATACATTGTATATATGATTAAGATTTAGTGTTATTCAACCAGAGCATGTCAGATCCAATCTGAATATTATTATAACAGCTTTACTAAGGACATTTTTAATTAATTTAACATTTAAAAATACTAATGCAATATTTTTTTTTTTTAATTAATAATTTTCAATAAATAAACAAACAAATAGAGCATGTAAAATCTTAAATCCAATCTGAATATTATTATAATAGCTTACTGATTAAATGTTTAATCAACGTAAAATATAAAAGTAAACATTAAAATAATTTGAATGATTTGAAATACATTTATTACTTTATTTTATATAAAATTAATTATATATATATATATATATATATATAATAATAAAATAATATAAATAAATAAATAAATTACAAGAGCATGCCACATCCTAAATCAAATCTGTATTTATAATAAATAAACAATAGGACAAAAATTACCAAAGCATTAAATCCAATCTGGATACTATTATAACAGCTTACTAAGGACATTTTTAATTAATTTAACATTTAAAAATACTAATACAATAATTTATCTAATAAAAAAAGCATTTATTGTAATACATTTATTACATTACTTAATAAAACATATTTATTAAAATAGAAAAAATATAAATCATTAATTAATAAAAAAAATAACCAGAGCATGCCAAATCTTAAATCCAATTAGAATATTATTATAACATTGTACTAAGTAATAATTATTAATACAGTTATTAAAATACATTTATTTTATTACATTATTTAATCAAATTAAATGATTAAAATTAATAATAAAACCTAAATAATCAAATCTTACATACAATTCTAATATTATTATAGCATCGTACTTAGTAATAATTAAATAATTGTGCAATAAAAAATATATTTATTAATAATAAAATAATATAAATAAATTATATTTTATTAAATAATAAACAAATTACCAGAGCATGCCAATTTTTTAATCAAACCTTCTGAATATTATTATAACGTCTTAATAAGTACATTTTAAATTAATGTAAAATATTAAAACATTAATAAATATACACATGTTTATAAAATAAATGATTTATACATAATTCAATAAAAATGTGAAATAAATATATAAATCATTTAAATCATTTAAATAGAATATATACATTATCACAATGTTCATCCACACACATTGTTGTATGTCTCATAAGCGTTGAACACTGTTAACAGCGCTGTCAGTGCGTTTAATAAGTGGCAGGTTTCGATGTTTCGAGTAGCTATAGCTTTGCACCGCTACAGTGTCATGTGCTAATGAGCAGATCTCTCTTCAGTCAGTTCCTCTGCAGCCTCTCGCAGGGCATTTGATGGATATATATTGAGGAAAAATCCTCTCACTTCTGGCAGCCATTGGCCCTTTTAAGCTGGCGAGGGTCAGACTGCTGGACCCCGGCTCTGAGCTGTCACTGTAAATGGAGAAGAGGTTCGAGCTCTTCTGAAGATGTGTCACTTGGCACAGAGACCCTGTCATCTCACTGTCTTCTGAAGGAGCGCGTACAGCTTAATTACCCACTTAAAACAGCTTAAATTAAAGATGAAAACATGAAAACATGCAAATAAAGAGGGACATTATAAAGGGAGCGAGAGAGAGAAAGATAAGATGATGCATGTGAGGAAGATGAGGTAAGATAATGACAGCTAACAGTGACATTCTCAAGCTGAGACCCCTGTCACCTACAGCTCTTATAAAGCAATAGTTTTTCTCAAAAACAGGAAATTCATACCGGTTCGACTTTCTTTATTTTGTGAAACACTAAGGGAGAAATTCTCAAGATTGTGCTGGTATATTCATCTATATTAGAAAATGAATACATTCATACGCAAATCAGGCATAACATTATGACCTAATATTGTGTTGGTCCCCCTTTTGCTCACAGGTCCAAGTCAAGTCAAGTCTCAAGTCTTTGAGGTCCAAGTCAAGTCTCAAGTCTTTGAGGTCCAAGTCAAGTCTCAAGTCTTTGAGGTCCAAGTCAAGTCTCAAGTCTTTGAGGTTCAAGTCAAGTCAAGTCTCAAGTCTTTGAGGTTCAAGTCAAGTCTCAAGTCTTTGAGGTTAAAGTCAAGTCAAGTCTCAAGTCTTTAGGGTTCATGTCAAGTTAAGTCTCAAGTCCCTGAGTTCCAAGTCAAGTCAAGTTTCAAGTCTTCAGGGTCCAAGTTAAGTCAAGTCAAGTATCAAGTCTTTGAGGTCCAAGTTAAGTCAAGTCAAGTATCAAGTCTCTGAGGTCCAAGTCAAGTCAAGTTTCAAGTCTTTGAAGTCCAAGTCAAGTTTCAAGTCTCTGAGATCCAAGTTAAGTCAAGTCAAGTATCAAGTCTCTGAGGTCCAAGTCAAGTCAAGTTTCAAGTCTTTGAAGTCCAAGTCAAGTTTCAAGTCTTTGAGGTCCAAGTTAAGTCAAGTCAAGTATCAAGTTTCTGAGGTCCAAGTCAAGTCAAGTTTCAAGTCTTTGAAGTCCAAGTCAAGTTTCAAGTCTCTGAGATCCAAGTTAAGTCAAGTCAAGTATCAAGTCTCTGAGGTCCAAGTCAAGTCAAGTTTCAAGTCTTTGAGGTCCAAGTTAAGTCAAGTCAAGTATCAAGTTTCTGAGGTCCAAGTCAAGTCAAGTTTCAAGTCTTTGAAGTCCAAGTCAAGTTTCAAGTCTCTGAGATCCAAGTTAAGTCAAGTCAAGTATCAAGTCTTTAGGGTCCAAGTCAAGTCAAGTTTCAAGTCTCTGAGGTCCAAGTCAAGTCAAGTCTCAAGTCTTTAGGGTCCAAGTCAAGTCTCAAGTACCTGAGGTCCAGGTCAAGTCTCAAGTCTTTAGGGTTCAAGTCAAGTCTCAAGTCTTTGAGGTCCAAGTCAAGTCAAGTTTCAAGTCGCTGAGGTCCAAGTCAAGTCTCAAGTCTTTAGGGTCCAAGTCAAGTCTCAAGTCTCTGAGGTCCAAGTCAAGTCAAGTTTCAAGTCTCTGAGGTCCAAGTCAAGTCTCAAGTCTTTAGGGTCCAAGTCAAGTCTCAAGTCTCTGAGGTCCAAGTCAAGTCAAGTTTCAAGTCTCTGAGGTCCAAGTCAAGTCAAGTTTCAAGTCTCTGCGGTCCAAGTCAAGTCTTAAAGTCAAGTTTTTGTTCTATTTTTAGCAATATTTTTTTTCAGCTAGTTGTTATAATTAACAGTATATTATACTATCAAAACAGATTACCTTTACTTTAAAATTGCATAATAAAGCACACAAAATACTACCTAAATCATTACTATTCATTTTAAATTTTTTACATAATTATACTATTTAGAACCACCACAAGGGGGAAAAATTGCTGTGTATTTTAAACTATTTTAGTTGCCGTAGTTTTCTGTAGATCTCAAGCAATGTTGGATAATGTAGTCTTCCAGTGAAAACCTGTGTATAGACAAGCGTTACAGTAAACGACACAAATAACATTTACATCTGTGTGCCTCGTTTGTGGAAATGAGTCGGACAGGGTCATAAATTGCGTATGAAAGTGTTTGTGCAATCCAGATGCAAATTAACTTGGTAAATCTGGATTACATGCATATGTTAGCAAATGAAAAAAGGAAAAAACATGAAAAGGACATGGAAATATGTACTTCTTGAAAACTGAGCTGTGAACACCGCTGCTTCCCTTCGGATGAATTGATTGCTTTTCAAATGAAATAACAAAGTTTTGTAAAGTAAGGCTTTACTATATTGTTACTATTTCTTGCTCATTTATTTGACATGAATTTGCGTGCCTTCAGATGCGTCACACGCTCGCTGGCTTGGTGCGTTTAGAAATGTTTTTTGATATTCGCTGCTGCAGCACATATTTGTGAATGAATGAATAGTAAACCGTGGCGTGTCATGTGGGGTAGTAAATGGAGAACGCAATCAGAATGCCATGCCAAAAGACAGTCTTCAAGTCTTCAAGTCTTCAAGTCTTCAAGTCCATGTCCAGTCCAAGTCAAGTCTCGAGTCAAGTCTCAGTTCAGTTGTTCGCGAGTCGCAAGTCGCAAGTCTTTTTTTTGTGCAACTTAAGTGCGACTCGAGTCCAAGTCGCAGACTCGAGTTTCCATCTCTGCTGTTACGTGTTTTATATCGTTTAGAAGTGGGTAGGTTTAGGGTTGGAGTGGGTTAGTTGCTCCAAAATATAAAAGCAGCCTGTAAATATTCATAAAATCATGTCTGCTTTTACAAATGCAGAGAATTAAATGCGTCTTGATCTGACGCTTTGGGCAAACAACTGAAATCAATGGAGCACCTGTGCATCGATAAAGTGACGCCTAGGGGAACCTTTAGCGTCTTCATTGTGACGCGGAAGGCACTTGACCATGCTTCAGATTTTGACGCCTTGGGGGTGAGAATGGGTTGAAATATCACCCAAGAAGAGTCTCCACTTTCCTGTCAGTGGCTTTAAGTGAATGCATGTTGATATAAATGTACTCCTGACACCACACCTTGCACTTTATTCAGGTCTTCAGTGGGCATGGTGCACACTGTGCCTCCAGCGCTCTCTCACCCAGACATCACTTCAAATTTAACCTGTCTTTTCAGCTCAAAGTTTACACTCTATATTCTCACCCCAGCCACCATCTCCAAGTCATCTGTACTCTAACCCGGCTCGCTGTCGACAGGGAGTCTGGCGCATGCATTCTTAATTGATTCTGAAAGACTTTTAGATTACTCTGCAGCTCTATAAACCAAAGAACTCCCCTTGCCTTTTCCATAATTAATAGCAAATTGCTTTCTGTATGTATCTTTTATTCTCTCTTAATCTATCCACGGGGATTATTGCAGGAGTTAATTACATCCTTACAGATCCCTTCAATGAGAAATCATGGTCGTCACATCATGGCAGTGGGGCCATGACTGAATGCTAAAAAGGAGCATTAACGTAGTCATTTCTGCTTAAAAGCCATCATTGTCGACAAGCAACCCAAAATATAGGGCAGATTTCCAGACAGTTCTCTTAATATAGTACAAAGCAAAGGATTGCATTTTGATTTCGAGAACATCAGTGCAAATACGGCCTCATTGTAATCTTTCCGGAGCATCTGAAATGGGGGCATGCACTTGCTTCTATTGTTATTCTGTTATTATTGTCTTCCTCAGTGCACCTCAAGCGCTGTGATTTATTGAAGGGTGTCAATGCGTCAGCTTGTGCAGAATCCAGTTTGAATTGCGTCAGGCTGAAACTATTACCGTGGAAGCCAATCTGTCTGCGCACTAATGAAAATCCTTCAAGAGCTTTTCTGACATGTAGAGCCGATATCCTAAAACAGCTGGTCTCGTTGGGAAGGATACTTTGATTAGCACAGAACAAAAGCATGGCTGTATTTCATATATTGCATTCATGATATTGTTGTGTCTTTGTTGGCTGGCAATCATCGAGGTCCATTTGTATTCATCAGAGGAATTGCAATGTTTCATCCCCTATCTGAATAGGATTCCGCCATAAGCCATTAACACCCCCAGTCTCAGATGCCAGCCTCTCCCTTTGAACAAAGATGGAATCAATTTGTTTATCTAATGCAGAATTATCCAGATTCAAAACCCATTTGGGGGGATCGACCATCCACAGACAGTGCTCTCTCAAATACTGCGTTTCAAAACAAGATATTTTTTACTAAAAGCTTTGAAAAATGTGGAATCGGCAGGTCTTGCAACAAGCTTTTCAAACATTCAAGCATCCTGTATTTTGCTATTGGCATTGATTAAAAGTACCCCTATTATGGCGTTTGAAAGGTTCCTATTTTTGTTTTGTGAGTCCCTAACAACAGGTTAACATGCATTCAAGGTTAAAAACACTTTCATTGTCTTATAATATGCATTTATGTTTACCTTATTTGCTCAACGACTCACAAAGGATTCGCTCAATGATACATTTTTCCGAACCCCTCCTTTGCGTGATGCTAATCGGCAGTGATTGGTCAGATGACACAGTCAATTGTGATTGGTCAGGTGACCCAGTCAGTTGTGATTGATCAGATGACCCAGTCAGTTGTGATTGATCAGATGACCCAGTCAGTTGTAATTGGTCAGGTGACCCAGTCAGTTGTGATTGATCAGATGACCCAGTCAGTTGTGATTGGTCAGATGACCCAGTCAGTTGTGATTGGTCAGGTGACCCAGTCAGTTGTAATTGGTCAGATGACTGAGTCAGTTGTGATTGGTCAAGTGACCCAGTCAGTTGTGATTGATCAGATGACCCAGTCAGTTGTGATTGGTCAGATGACCCAGTCAGTTGTGATTGGTCAGGTGACCCAGTCAGTTGTAATTGGTCAGATGACCCAGTCAGTTGTGATTGGTCAGATGACTGAGTCAGTTGTGATTGGTAAGGTGACCCAGTCAGTTGTGATGACTCAGTCAGATGTGATTGGTCAGGTGACCCAGTCAGTTGTGATTGGTCAGATGACTCAGTCAGTTGTGATTGGTCAGATGACCCAGTCAGTTGTGATGACTCAGTCAGATGTTATTGGTCAGGTGACCCAGTCAGTTGTGATGACTCAGTCAGATGTTATTGGTCAGGTGACCCAGTCAGTTGTGATTGGTCAGATGACCCAGTCAGTTGTGATTGGTCAGGTGACCCAGTCAGTTGTAATTGGTCAGATGACTGAGTCAGTTGTGATTGGTAAGGTGACCCAGTCAGTTGTGATGACTCAGTCAGATGTGATTGGTCAGGTGACCCAGTCAGTTGTGATTGGTCAGATGACTCAGTCAGATGTTATTGGTAAGGTGACCCAGTCAGTTGTGATTGGTCAGATGACTCAGTCAGATGTTATTGGTCAGGTGACCCAGTCAGTTGTGATTGGTCAGATGACTCAGTCAGTTGTGATTGGTCAGATGACCCAGTCAGTTGTGATTGGTCAGGTGACCCAGTCAGTTGTGATTGTGATTGATTCTCAGAAAAAAGGTACACAATTGGCCCTTAGGGTACAATTACACCATTGTTTTCCTCTACTTAGAGCAGGGCAAGTTTGGTCCTAGAGAGCCGCTGTCCTGCAGAGTTTGGCTCCAATCCTGAAAGACATCTATAGAAGCTCTTATTGAGAATTAACAAAGGTTTAGATGTTGCTGTTTTATCACCATTATGGGGATCAGTGTTTCATTTAGTTGGGCAGTTTGACTCTTGGCTTTTTATGTGAGTTTGTGGTTTTTGTTACAGTGTTAACAAAACACATAATCTGTTCAAATCAAAAGAAGCCATAAACAAAAATAGTCATGAAAGGATAGCCCTTATATGGAGATGGGTTGGGTAGAAAGCCCTTATATGTAGATGGGTTGGTTGGAAAGCCCCTATATGGAGATGACTTGGGTGGAAAGGCCTTATATGGTGATGGGTTGGTTGGAAAGCCCTTATATGTAGATGGGTTGGTTGGAAAGCCCCTATATGGAGATGACTTGGGTGGAAAGGCCTTATATGTAGATGGGTTGGTTGGAAAGCCCCTATATGGAGATGACTTGGGTGGAAAGGCCTTATATGGTGATGGGTTGGTTGGAAAGCCCTTATATGGAGATGGGTTGGGAGGAAAGCCCTTATATGGAGATGGGTTGGGTGGAAAGCCCTTATATGGAGATGGTTTGGGGCGTGTTTTATGCAAATGACAAACCTTGTGCATGCGGCCGCTCATTTAGAGTACTCAACATTCACTAACATCAGAATGAGGTTAAGAACAAATTCATGTGTGTACGAACGTTTGGTGAATCAGGCGGAGATTTCTCCGGTGCGTACAAATACGAAAGTATCCACACAATTATTAATGAATGAGACCCACTATCTTTTTATACGGAGCACTTTCAGATTTAAAACATGCATGTTTTCATTCACTTAAAGCTATGTTACACACTACATGAAAGGTCATTTTCAAAAATCCATAATAGGGGCACTTTAAGAGAATTATGTGAATCTTAAACGGCTGTAGTCTCCTTGTCACACGGCAATGTTTTCATAAATCTTTTCAAAATGCTTCAGAAAACATGATGCATGTACGTCAAGCAGACAGAATCAGCCGTGAGCGAGTTTGACTTGGGTGAAGAATCATGTATACTTTATTTTTAACTTAATTATATGGTAATAATTATTATAATCTTGATATTGCTGCAACTGGGAATACATTAGAAGCAGAAGTTGATTTAAATGAGTAGATCAGAGAGAAGAGAAACCATGAGCTGGCTCTGATTAAAAAATAAATAAACAAAATAAATCTGCAAATCATTTCATTCATATTGTAAAAATCCTTTTATTTCTTATGGTAGGGGATAATAACGTGTCTGGAGAAGTGCATCAAAAATACCAATGGGGCGTCTGTCGACCTCCAGTGTAAACGGCATTGATTAAAATAAAGCAATTTAGCACTGACACGTTCTGACACGCCGCTCACGTCCTTCTAGATGTCTAGTATCACTAACATGAGTGTTGTCTGCAGTCTAATCATGAATAAAGTCAGTTATTATAGTTACCTAAAACTGAAATAATAAAAAATGTTACTTGAGATAAAATCGTATTTTATTCCAGCTAGTTGCCAAAGAAATATTTCTCATGTTCATTTAGTTTAAAGCCACAATATGTCATTTTCCGCTGCTAACTTCAGTAATCCTGAAGACCTTGATTAGCTTCAGGTGTGTTTGATTAGGGTTGGAGCTGAACTCAAAACTAAACCAGTTGTGTAACATTACATTGAAGTTATACCAATTTATACTTCAGAGATGTAACTGAACTGCAGTGGGGTGAGTTAAAACGCTGACTCAATTTACCCCACATCATTTGGCTCACTTTGCCCCATAGCTACCATTTTGGACAAAACTAGCATGCTTACCAATTCAGGCTAATATTTAGCATGTATACATTACTAAATCCCCAATATGGATCATAAATATTTTAGACCTGGGCAAATGTGCTTTGCTGTAACAGCCGTTACATCTGTTATGCTCAAACTTTACTTTAACAAGCCAAAAACAGTTTTTAAAGTAAATGTGTGCCTTCCACAGTCTGGCAGAAATTATGGGTGGTTACAAAATATATGGTCACATGACAATAAAAGTGTACAGTTGCCAAGATAAAGGGGGTGGGTCAACTTCACATCACATAAAGACGGCAAGTGATGATTGGTCGAGTAGTCTGACATGTTTCTTGTCCACAGACAAAGTCGTAACAGACAAACTAAAAAGTGTAGGCATAGGTTTCCTTTTAGTTAAGAATAATAGCCCTGACTAAAGTAACACTGGTGCAAATCACAGATGGCAGATAAACAGAGAGCTATGTGATTGTGAGATGAAGCTCACCTGTATATGAGGATGTCATCGGTGGAGCTGTTGTACTGGACCTGGTACATGCGAACTCCGGGGATGTGGCTTTGCGGAGGCCAGCGGATCATCACTGAGCTTGAGGTTATTTCTGAGACGCTGACGCGCTGATCGGCTCGAGACTGGCCTCCGCTACCACTGCTGTTGGACTTTATGGATGTCGGCATGTCCGAGGGTCCCGGTTCAGGCTCCAGTTTGGGGTCGTAATGCGGCGAAGGGTTCACGACTAATTCCACCGGAGCTGTAGCCTCTCCGGCCGCATTGGACGCTATGCAGGTGAACACGCCGGAGTCTTTCACCATGGCAGACAGGATATCCAGAGAGCCGTTATCATAACACACGGTGCGCGTGGTGTTGCCGATCAGCTTCCCGTCCGGACTGACCCAGTGGACGCTCGGCTCGGGGTCTCCGACGGAGCGGCATCGCAGACTAACCTCTTGACCCTCCATCACGAACATCTTAGACGTGTGCCGTGTGATCATGGGCGGCTCGCACACGAACTCCTCCTCGCGGATCGTCCAGAAGTATTTTCCCGCGAGCTCTCGCGGCGACGCGCACGTCTCCAGGTCGTCCTCCCGAGTGAGCCGTCGTAGCCAAACCAGCTCGCAATTGCAATGCAACGGGTTCCCGCCGAAACTGAGCACCAGCGAGGTAAGCGGCGAGCCTTTCATTTTCGCATAGACGGGGATGCGTAGGAACAGAGGATCCGGCGGGATCTTCTTCAGCTTGTTGGACGTCATGTCAAGTCTGGCAAGTTTGTGAAGATTTGAAAATATCCCTTCGGGCACGAACTCGATTAGATTGTGATCCAAACTAAGGGTGTTGACGCTGACCAGCATAGCTATAGTGTCCCACGGCACATCCACCAGATTGTTATAAGAAATATCAAGATCCTCGAGAGTTTCTAGGAAGTCTTGAAAGGCTCCTTCTGAGATGCTGTGAAGCTGGTTATTCGCGAGTATAAGGTGCCGCAGATTCACCAACCCCTGCAAATGTGTGTCGTCCAGCACCGTCAGCCGGTTTGCGTCCAGATGCAGCGCGTGCAGATCCTGCAGGTCGGCGAAGGCGTAGGGTTGGATCTGGCTGATGGTGTTCCGGGAGAGCGTGAGGTGTATGAGACTGCTCATGTTAGCGAAGTCTCGGTGGCGAAGGGTGGTGATGAAGTTGTCCATCAGGCGCAGCTCGGCGGTCTGCCGGTCGATATTAGGTGGGACGAAGAGCAGGCCGGTTTTGGCACACAGCACGGTGTACGAGGGCAGCAGATTCTGGCAGGTGCAGCGTTTGGGGCACAGCATGGCGTAGGACGGCATGGAGAACAGAGCCAGGCACAGCAGCAGCCGCTCCATGGGTGCACTCCTGCAGGAATCAGAGCACAGAGAAAAACGCTTTAGCTCTCATGCTGAGGCGCTTCCCTCTGTCTGGGAATCTCTCTCGACACGCTATAACCTTCCCAATCACACACACACACACACACACACACACACACACACACACACACACACACACACACACACACACACACACACACACACACACACACACACACACACACACACACACACACACACACACACACACACACACACACACACACACACACTTTTGTTTTTGTGAAATGTGAGGACATTCCATAGGCGTAATGGTTTTTATACCGTACAAACCGTATTTTCTATCCCCTTACACTGCCCCTAAACCTACCCATCACACACACACACACACACACACACACACACACACACACACACACACACACACACACACACACACACACACACACACACACACACACACACACACTGCCCCTGTCCCTAAACCTAACCCTCACAGGAGACTGTGCAGTTCACTTTCTGTGAAAAAAAACTCATTCTGTGTGATTTATAAGCATTTTGAAAAGTGAGGACATGGGGAACGTCCTCATATTTCACCCTCTTTTTGTAATACCTATGTCATACCTATGTCATTATACACATTTGTGTCCTGATATTTCACGAAAACATGCCCACACACACACACACACACACACACACACACACACACACACACACACACACACACACACACACACACACACACACACACACACACACACACACACACTCGCATGCACATTTAAGAGAATGCTTGTATTCAACATGTAAAGATTGTTGGACACATTTAAACAGTAAAATCGAGCAGACATGTGTGATACGTACTTGCATGCATCAAAAAATGTGCAAATGCCCAACTGGACTTGTATTCGCTCCTCACACACATTTCCCTAATTAAATTAGCACATTAACATTTTTCTAACAGCATGATGTATGCATTTTCCACATCTGCAGTTGCAGAACCCGTTCTTCTGGCTGTATTGTTTAAAGGGACAATACACCAAAAAATACATTTCTGTCATCAGGTGCATGTTTCTGCTTAGAAAGAAAAACTATAATTTATTCAGATCTAAAAAAACAAACAAAAAAAACACACATAACGGCACGCTATGAATAATTAGTTAAAGGGGCTATATGCAACTTTTTCCCCAAAATAAACGTAACAATAGCCTTTTTATTTTACCATTTATGACTCAAACATCTCCTGATGAGCATACTGACACCTTGTCCGCTCACAGTGGGTGCACCTATAAGCCTGTATCCTATTTTTCCTATTTTCTGGCGGGTCGTCTTTTCCCGCGCTGTCTGCGGATGTGACGTCACCACCGCTGCGAGAGCGAGCAGAAAATGAGAGCAGTTCTGTTTTTTGGCCACAGGTGTCAGTTGCGAGTTTAAATTTCAGAAAAACGCATATAGCCCCTTTAAGCATTAGAAAATAGTTAATTCATCATTTATAAAGCATTAATAGACATTAATAAGCAGCTTATAAATAAAGCTTTATTCTCATGCTTTATTAATGATCAATTTATCATTTTTCTAAATTTAGCATTTCATTATTTACAAACCAGTTGTCAGTGGTTCATAAGATCATTTAGAAAGTGTAAGTAAATGAAATTTAAATGTACATTTATACATCTTATTATTTAGACATACATTATAGTAGTTACTCAGTGTGTTAATAAATGCTTTATTAGCTCATATTCCTACTGTAATTTATGGCATTTATAAAATAATTTAGTTGTTGTCAATAGGGATGGGTATCGAGAACCGGTTCCAAATTGCCCAGAACCGGTGATTCGATAAGAAACACGTGTTTCGATTCTGCTTATCGGTTACTCTGTGCGAATTTTATTGTAATTTTTAACCGCTACACACACACACACACACGCTGTTTCCTGTGCTGCAGACACACACACACATGCACACAGAACGGCGATTCACCAGAATGGTGAATTAATAGTGCGCAATAATGGACTGAGTTCTCTTCCTCGTCTTTTTGCACAGCACGCGAATGGACAAATACACACAACAATGTCAAAAAACACAGTCGGTTATGTCGTTGACGGCAGATTTTCTTGATGCCGTCTCTATGATAACGTTAATCAAACAACAAAAGACGAGAAAATTCACTTGCTGTTCTAAACAGAATAACTTTTAACTATACTTGTAATGCATAGCCTGTATTTGATTAATAAAGTGCAGTGTTAATGTACATTTGATTCGTTCCTGTATACTGAACATTTTTCATCTTTGTTCAATTGTATTTATTTGTGCATTTGCTCATTTGTTTATTTGGACCCACTTTATATTAGGTGGCATTAACTACTATGTACTAACATTTTAATTAATCATTTGATACAATGCACTTATTGTGTACATACATGTTTTTACATTGTACTTACATTTAAAAAAAATACCTGCATGTAATTACATCTGTAATTAATTTCTGTAGTTACATTTGTAATTACACAGTTGACACTTCCCTTACACCTAACCCAACCCTTAAACTTACCCATATTACCACACATATCCCTAACCCTACCCATATCCCACCTCATTATCAGCAAAGATGTTTTGCAATACAATTTGAACACAGTAAGTACATTGTACTTATTTTTTGATGTAAGTACATAGTAGTTAAGGCCACCTAATATAAAGTGGGGTCGTTTATTTGTTCTTTTTTTAATTACTGAGTGTTTAATTGTCTTTAATAATGGTTGAAATTTATATTAGGATATATATTTTTTTGCTAAAGTATTTTTAAACCATAGGCAAAAGTTGCTAGCCTGTTGATTTTTGTTAATGGTGTTCATCTACAATGAAATGTTTTGCAATAATTGCCTAATAATAAATGAGTTTTTTACCCTATTGGAATCGAAATTAGGAATAGATAAGTAGAATCGATACACAACCCTAACTATTTTTGTGAGCTCATCTAAAGTGAGGACGATTTATGCCTCGTTAAGCTTTTACAAAGGAGATATTAATATTGTATGCTTAAAAATTATGTGTGATATAATGATTGTTCAGGCTGTAATGTGACTATTATGGTAAACTTTTTTTTTCTGAAGAGGAACAGGCTTCCTGTATGACTGTCTTTCTTCCACTATACCGAAAATGAGTTCATAGTGAAATGTCCACGCTTCTCTATTCCATACAATAGAAGGGAAGATTCTCAATGAATCATTAAATTCCTCACATAAAGGCTTATAGAATAAAGTGCACAAACCCTGTGACACTCATTTTCTCCATTACTGAGCTCGATCCACTCCCATTGCACGGCGGGAAAAGTATCTCAGACCTTTCGCCACACAATACCTGTTATGATGAAGTCATGTACTTTTGAAAGCATGAGGGTAAGTAAATAATGGGGCTGGGGACGGGGGGGACGGGGGGGACGGGGGGGGTGGGGGGGTGAAGTCTATCTTTAAAACATGCAGGGTTTGCTCATATCAGCCGGCGCGACACTGAGAAACTGCTTATTTAATTTCGCCAAAGCTGATGTTGAACACAAGATTACTTGATATTATCGTAAAATCTGGATGTGTTAATACAGGCGTCAATTCCCGTGTTATATAAAACTGCTGTCTCTGCCTTCAATAACATATGCAGGATCTGCATCGGGAGAGAGAGCGAGAGCGAGAGCGAGAGAGAGAGAGAGAGAGAGAGAGAGAGAGAGGAAGAGGAGGGGTTGCTATATAATTCCACACAAAAACCAATGAGGAAGAACACGGAAGAGTTGGAGGACGTCGCCTTCGGAGCCGGCTGGTTTTAATAGTCAGGATATTTGACGCCCGCCTCTGCCCCCGTGGAAATTCATATGTGGTTACAGCGAGGCGATAAAAAAGGCTGTGAGAATATGAATTATTATTCTACGCCATTGCTTTCACACAAATGCTAATATCTGATTTGTGGCTCTTTGTTTATTGCGCGTGCATACCATTCCATTTTAATAACTTTTATGTAAAAGCACATAAATGCAATTATTTTTCACCGCTCGCAAAGCCGTCCTGCATATCAAGAGGTCCAGGCCTGCGGTTTATCTGTCTCTGACTGTGACAAGGATCTCCAGGAGAACGTTACCTCTCTCATCCAGCAGGAGGGAACGTTGAGCTTCGGTCCGGGTGGAGAAGTGAAACACGGGAGTGCTGGAGTGCGAGATGTTGTGTGATGCATTCAGGCGAGCTTAAGCTCCCTCTCTCCATTACACACCGAAAACAGAGTCACGGAAACCCTCAAGAGAGGGCCATTATCCAGACAACTAACTAAGAACAGCACTAAAGCAGTCTCTCACTTTAGTTTGCATCAGCTTTTTAGAGGTATATGCATTCGCCCGCTCTGATATAGACATGCATCTCGCCTCGTCTATAAATGGAAAGGCATGACAGACTTCCAGCGAACCAGGGATATTTTTTCTCCCGGATTACAGGAAAAAACGGAGGATGATTACATGCAGCC
>NC_137115.1:3691125-3696125 GCF_949357685.1 Gobio gobio | reverse complement strand
GGAACAGTGGAGAACCAGCCACAGGGTCATGAAGGACCAGTGGAGAACCGGCCACAGGGTCATGGAGGACCAGTGGAGAACCAGCCACAGGGTCATGGAGGAACAGTGGAGAACCGGCCACAGGGTCATGGAGGAACATTGGAGAACCGGCCACAGGGTCATGGAGGACAAGTGGAGAACCGGCCACAGGGTCATGAAGGACCAGTGGAGAACCGGCCACAGGGTCATGGAGGACCAGTGGAGAACCGGCCACAGGGTCATGGAGGACCAGTGGAGAACCGGCCACAGGGTCATGGAGGACCAGTGGAGAACCGGCCACAGGGTCATGGAGGACCAGCGGAGAACCGGCCACAGGGTCATGGAGGACCAGTGGAGAACCGGCCACAGGGTCATGGAGGACCAGTGGAGAACCGGCCACAGGGTCATGGAGGACCAGCGGAGAACCGGCCACAGGGTCATGGAGGACCAGTGGAGAACCGGCCACAGGGTCATGAAGGACCAGTGGAGAACCGGCCACAGGGTCATGGAGGACCAGTGGAGAACCGGCCACAGGGTCATGGAGGACCAGTGGAGAACCGGCCACAGGGTCATGGAGGACCAGTGGAGAACCGGCCACAGGGTCATGAAGGACCAGTGGAGAACCAGCCACAGGGTCATGGAGGACCAGTGGAGAACCGGCCACAGGGTCATGGAGGACCAGTGGAGAACCGGCCACAGGGTCATGGAGGACCAGTGGAGAACCGGCCACAGGGTCATGGAGGACCAGTGGAGAACCGGCCACAGGGTCATGAAGGACCAGTGGAGAACCGGCCACAGGGTCATGAAGGACCAGTGGAGAACCGGCCACAGGGTCATGGGCGGCCGAGGCTCATTGATGCCCGTGTGGTCCGATCAAACAGACGAGCTACTGGAGCTCAAACTGCTCAAGTAGTTAATGCTGGTTCTGATAGAAAGGGGTCAGAATACACAGATCATCTCAGTTTGTTGCATATGGGGCGGCACAGCCGCTGACCAGTGCCCATGCTGACCCCTGACCCCGCCCAAAGCACCAACAGTGGCCCGTGAGCATCAGAACTGGACCACGGAGCAATGGAAGAAGGTGGTCTGGTCTGATGATCACGTGTTCTTCTACATCACGTGGATGGCCGGGTGCGTGTGCGTTGCTTACCTGAGGAACACATGGCACCAGGTGCACTATGGGAAGAAGGCGAGCCGGCGGAGGCAGTGATGCTTTGGGCAATGTTCTGCTGGGAAACCTTGTGTCCTCCATCCATGTGGATGTTACTTTGACACGTACCACCTACCTAAGCATTGCTGAGCCCATGTCCAGCCTTTCATGGAAACGGTATTCCCTGGTGGCTGTGGCTCTTTCAGCAGATAATGCGCCGCCACAAAGCACAAATGCTTCAGGAATGGTTTGAGGAGCACAACAACGAGTTTGAGGCGTTGACTTGGCCTCCAAATTCCCCATCTGTGGGATGTGCTGAACAAACAAGTCCGATCCATGGAGGCCCCACCTCACAACTTACAGGACTTAAATGATCTGCTGCTAACATCTTGGTGCCAGATACCACAGCACACCTTCAGGGGTCCAGAGGAGTCCATCAGAGACGGGTCAGGGGGACCAACACAATATTAATGTTATGTCTGATCGGTGTATACAAATAAATACATTATAATATACAAGCAAATAAATAAAATCAAAATATAGTCAATAATGTATTGAGTAACAATTGTATGTCAGTATTTAATATGTGGTTGGAATTTTGTGGTTATTTATGACAAAATTAAAATCGGTTTGGATGGTTTTGTTAAATATTTTGACAATTAATATGTCTAATAATTTGAGAAAACAAATACAAATCTATCCAATTTGTCTAAATAAATGACTGTATGTCATGAAATGCCTCTGTTGTGTGAACGTGTTTGCCTTTCCAGTCGCTTCAATCCAATTTCCATTTCAACGTCTCATAGGAAATGGCCAGTTCAAGTCAAACTCTCAGGATTTGCATTAAGCCAAATCTCAAATCTTAAAAAATAAACCAAAAAATCCATCCCATCCCAGTTATACAAACAGATCCAACATTCACAGTCTCCTATAAAGCCAAGAGTTTTAAGAGCTGCACCTGCTCTCTGTTTGTCACCCCACAAAACATCTCCTCTTTCTTCAGCCAAACAAACAGGCAGCGAGAGCGACAGAGGAGGGGCAGCGGCACACACTCGACGGACACGCGCTTGACAGATCCATCAGCGCCGCCTTCCCTCGCAGTCACCGCTACCATGGCTGCCAGGACCTGTATGTCACTCCGATTACACAAACAGCCCAAACACCCTCTCCGTCCTTCGCTGTCTCCCGCTCCGAAGACACGGGCTGAGACTGTCAAACACAGGAGACGTCAGCCACGGGATTGAGGAGTCGCAGTCATGACTGGCAAAACATTAAATGCTATCATATCATATCACTGATAATTACTTTATCATCTTCATCATCATCATCATCATCCCCTCCAAGCACACCCTCGATCCAGCCGAGAAACTGCCATTGAGACGATTGGAGAAGCTAATGGACGCATTTCTCCAGCTCAGTTCAGACAGACACAATACAAAGGGACTGATACAAAAGTCAATGGCGTATAATGTGAGTATGTTTTACAAGAAAATAGGATTTCAGACTTTCTACTTTGACAATTCATGTTTAATTCACTGTGTGACGTCATTTCTTTGTGATTATTTTAAATACTTTTGCTAGAAAATTGTTTTAAATAGGGATGTCAAATCGATTAATCACGATTAATTGCATCTAACATAAAATGTTGTGTTTATATAACATATTTGTGTGTGTGTGTGTTATATAATATTTATTTCTTAAATATATACATGCTTGTGTGTGTATTTATATATAAATAATAATTACCAGAGTACACACATATATATTATGTAAACACAAACTTTTATTTTGGATGCGATTAATTGCAATTAATATTTTGACAGCTCTAATATACATATATATAATAAGAGATGGGCACTCGAGTTAGTGACTCGGACTCGAGTCGCACTGGAGTTGCATTTTATGAGACTTTAGACTTGACTCGGGACTCGACCTGAAATGAGTTTAGACTTGACTAGACTCAACAAAAAAGACTTGTGAATATTTTAAAAGCAACTCAAGTCTTTAATTAGCCTATAAATCTAGACGCACCCTAGAAACAGCAGATGCAATTTGCAGTCAGGGTCGTCTAGCAACTCTCCTTTGGCTTGTGAGCTGGAAAAACCAAACTCTGGTCAGGCCAATCACATCGTGTATAGAGTCGGTGGGCGGGCTTAACGTAATGACGGCAGAGTTGCGGCGTTTCCGCATGCTACTCGTAAACAAAGGAGCTGGCGAACGGAGGTCTTTCGAATCGGCTTTGGCCACGACTCTGGAAGACTTGGAGTTCAGCTTTTCTTTGAGGAAAGAACAAAGAACGGCACAGAAGTCATTCGTAAGAAAGGAAGACTCGCAACTCGTGGCAAAAGACTTGACTCGGAACTTGACTTGACTCATATACTTGACTTGACTCATATATATATATGTATATATATATATATATATATATATATATATATATATATATATATATATATATATATGGCGAGTTTATATAGCTTTCAGTTATACTGTAATGTTGAATGTATCTCATTAATGTTTAAAAAATCATTTTCATAAACATCAGTATCAGTGATAGTGGCCTTCATTCATAAAAAGATGCCATTACAACAAATATTTCAAATATGCTGTCTTTAAGTTGTTTCTACTTTAATTTGGAGGGAATTATTGGGAGAATAATTAATAATGGAAATTATTACAATATAAAAATATTACAAACTCTGATGTTTAATATAGAAGCAATATGCGATTAAATCATTTTTTAATCGATTGACAGCCAGTGTTGCCACAGTTACTTTGAAAAAGTAATCTGATTACTGATTGCTGATTACTCCTTTAAAATGTAACTGTTACATTACTTGATTTTAAAAGTAACTAAGTTAGATTACAAGTTACTTTATTATTTACATTCAGCACTTCTGCCAACACCCCTGCCGCCTCAACTTATAAATGACAACACTCACTTTATTGGAAGTGCATTTTTAACAGTAACGTCAACAATGTATCTCCTGACATTTTAATTTGAAATAAAAAAATATATATTTTTAAAAATTAATGTTTTAATAAAAATTGTAATAAAGACAGTCTTTCTTGACTTCACTTAACATAAATACTCTCCCGAGACGCAAGAAGACAGCAAAAATATACAGTATATTTTTACTAAGGATATATATATATAAGCTGTGACATAGTTAATATGGTTTATTTCTATTTTTTTCATTTTGGCTTGTAGAAGTTCTGAATGGCCGGTAACTTAAACATTTAGTAGCCAAATTGGCCGGTGACTGAAAAAGTTCATTTCAAACCCTGTATATACGTGATTAATCGATTTGACAGCACTAGTTTTAAAGTAAACACTATACAATTTGAGTGTACGCATCATAATAATGATTTTCCAATCAGTTTTTAAATATATTTATTTGATTTGATTATTTGATTTAATTAAATTTATTATTTATCCTTTTTTTCTTAACATTGTTAGTCACACCACATAATAAATAATAATACACTATTATGTTAAACTACTTAACGTTTTCTTAAAAAATAATAATAATATCGAAGCCTTTTTCCTCATAATGGCATCAAGACAGTTGATGTTATAATAGGGTATCACCCTGAAATGTATGTCTTTGTGCCCCAAATAATATCAATTTCAATATGTAATATTTCATTTCGAAAGTAAAACATGCTCATCATAGGAGATTTGTGTTCAAGTCAATGTAATGTATGTCATTGACCCACAACAGCACATCTATATACTCATATCACCAGACAACAGAGGAGAAACAAGTCATTTCCTGAACTGATATAATTATCTAGACCTAATATCTCCATGCGTTTGTAAAACTACAGT
>NC_137115.1:3612841-3690925 GCF_949357685.1 Gobio gobio | reverse complement strand
CCTACTTACATTCATGTTTACCTTTCTCTTCTTCCTAGCACTAGTAGACCCTGGGGGGTAAATCTAAGCTTGAGTAGAAGCGGCTTCCTCGAGCCCCTCCACCGCGGACAGCAAGCCAAATACGCTTAAACCTTATCAGCTAAAGAGTATATGGGTCAACGAACTCGTGAATAATCACTGAGGTCTCAAATTTGAGCTAGTTAGGAGGATTCGAGGGCATGCTCTCCCCCCAAAAAATGTGCATCTTAAAGGGTTAGTTCACCCAAAACTGAAAATTCTGTCATTAATTACTTCCCCTCATTTCGTTCGACACCCGTCAGACCTCCGTTCATCTTCAGAACACAAATGAAGATATTTTAGTGTAAATCTGATGGCTCTGAAAGGCCTCCATTGGCTCAATGCACTTTACACTCTCAAGACCCTTAAAAGACACTAAAGACGTCGTTACAAAGTCCATCTCACTACAGTGGTTCTACAATAACTTTATGGAGTGACGAGAATAGTTTTTGTGCGCAAAAAACCCCTAAATAACGACTTACATAGTGATGACGATTTCAAAACACGGCATCATGAAGCTTCGAAGCGTTATGAATCAGTGAGTCGATTCAGCAGTTTGAATCGCCAAATTTCAGCAGTTTGGCGGTTTGACCTGCGATCCGAATCATGATTCGACTCACTGATTCATAACGCTTCGAAGCTTTATGATGCCGTGTTTTGAAATCGTCATCTCTATATAAGTCGTTATTTAGGGTTTTTTTTGCGCACAAAAACTATTCTCGTCACTCGTTAAAGTTATTGTAGAGCCACTGTAGTGAGATGGACTTTGTAACGACGTCTTTAGTGTCTTTTAAGGGTCTTGAGAGTGTAAAGTGCATTGAGCCAATGGAGGCCTTTCAGAGCCATCAGATTTACACTAAAATATCTTCATTTGTGTCTGAAGATGAACGGAGGTCTGACGGGTGTCGAACGAAATGAGGGTAAGTAATTAATGACAGAATTTTCATTTTTGGGTGAACTAACCCTTTAAAGGCCCACTGAAATCAAAATAAAGTTTTTTAGCTTTTAGGTTGATTATCTTAGCCTTAAGGATATGAGTAAGCTGGTGTGTTCCAAAACAATGACAGAATTTGCGTTTAGGAGATATAAGCATTCAAAGCTTACAGTCTCTCACTTCCGTTAAAACGAATCAAAGACATCATCGCAGACTTCACCTTCTCATCAAATCTTCTGTCCAATCAAATGCTCTCTAGAATCTGAAGTCCCGCCCCCTGCTTTATAAATAGACCCGGAACTGCGTCTGAAAACAGTCAGTTGTTCACGCATTTACTATTTTCTACATGGTGAACGGCACATAGCGCACTATACATGCGATAGGAAACGATTCAGACGGTGTAAATATGCTTTCAGTTGAGGCGAATGAAGTCTGTGTTCACGATAGTTTCACGCGCAACGCTGAAGCGCACACACATAGTCTAGAGCAGAGCCGTTGACTACACACACAAGAGCGGATCATATGCGCGAGTTGGCATAGACAACAAAACATATCGGACCCATTTAAATGCTGCACAGAATGCTGTATTTCAAAGCGTTATGGAGGAGATTATGATGATAAACGGTTAGATTCGGAGGAAACTGGCTTTAAAAAAACAGAAAGGCTCTAGTCAAACTGTGGTGATAACGAAACACTATTGGCTATTTCAAAAAGGGGGAGGAGCTGCTAACAGCTGGAGCAGTTTGAGGGGAAATTACGTCAACACATTGAATAATGCTGCGCTTCCAAAGCACTTCAGTGGGCCTTTAAGAAGTTTGAAGTAGGGGTGTAAGAAAATATCGATACACGTTAATATCGCAATATTATGTTTGGCGATATTGTATCGATTCTCAAAAACGATTCTCGATATTATCGATGTTTATATATTTATTTATTAACATCTAAGATTTGTGGCTTTGTGTTCGGTTTAAACCACAGACTGTATAAAACCCAATCGCTAGATGGTAGAGTTATTTCAGAACGTAACAGACGCGCAGCCGGAGAAGCGCAAGGTGAAGCATCGCATCGCTAGTGTGTGTATTAGCAAACCCAGCTCAAAAGACAATAGAATTATTCAGAGCTGAAGTGTGGACTCATTTTGACTTCAGCTATAAAGAAGCCACTAAGGAAATCGACAAGAGTCATTTTGTTTGCAACATAGGCCAAGTTAGAATCCAATACTCGGGAAACGCATTGAATCTGAGAGCACGCTTAACATCCCGACGTCATCCTCGCTGCTGAGAAGGGTTTCGATCGAAAATGTACAGCCCATTTTCCTCTCAGTAACAAAATAAACACACAACAGAATTGACAGCGGTGGCAGCCGAACGAAAGCATCTGATCATAGCGATGTGGATATGATGCACCAGCTCTGCAGTTCAGTACTTTAAATAGCACTTTATACAATAGACTGCTTTAAAGCAAACAGCTTTACAGCATTAAATATAAAACAAACAGTCATTCAGTCATGGAATGGACTATGCACTTTCTGTTGTTAAATAGCTTAGAAATTAAAAACTGCTATACTGTGAACCTTTCAAACATATACACATGAAGAGTCCTGCAGTCACTTTACCATTTCCCTTTACTTAGATTGTGCAAAATATTGATTTAGTGATATAAATGATACTTCTATTAAATTAGATCGTTCTAAAAAAAACAAAAAAACAAAGAAATATCGCACTATATAACAATATATCGTATCGTAACCCCTGTTTTGTGATACATATTGTATCGCCAGGTTCTTGGCAATACACAGCTCTAGTTTAAAGGCCAAAAATTGACAAGAAACAGCTTTAAAACCATGTAAGTAGGCAGTTGATTATTTGTCAATCCCTCCATCACTCTTTCTTTTTCTCTCAGTCTCCTTATCCTGTCTCTTCCCCTACTAAAGCTGAGCTTTGACGTCAGTGAAGGAAACAAGCATAGGGCATATTTAGCATATATGCTTTATTAACCATTTTCTTAATCATTTTCTTAGAAGTTAATTTACTGAAGGCTACAAATGCTATATAGGTAAAAAAGTGCATTAAATTAATTGACAATATGTACACATTCATTATTAACCTTATGCCTGTCACGATTCACCAGCGAGAGTGCCACCAGAGGGCGCTCCATCAGGAACTACATTACCCATAATCCTTTGTCTGGACTCATCAGCACAAATTTTTTACACCTGTGTCTCATTTACCACATCTCATGTGCATATATCTAGCCTGTTCACCCTGGGTGCTTCTCAATTCTTATTTGTGCATCCTTGTTTCCTTTCCTAGCTTCCTTTCCGGAGGACGGAGGAATTGAATGAAGTGAAATGATATATCCTCGCTCCCTTTACCGTCACTTCAAAGCGTCGTCAAATAATGATGACTCAGGATTCTTGAACATTAGAGATAACTATTTATATTGTAATAGTTTCAACCCCTTCAAAATACCACTGTTGTCCGTATTTCATTTAATATTACCAGTTATTAATAACAACTAATTATTCCCAGTTGTTAACTGCTTTTTATTTGTTGTTTTAGTTTGTTTCTTTCATTTTCTTGTGCTTTGATATAATTCTGCAACTGTCAGTTGTTGTTATTTGACATACATTTGTGTCTTGTACATGTAAACATAATAATAATAATAATGAATAAACTGTGGCAAGATGTGAAGAAGGAGGATAATTTACACGTGCGTCACATTTAGTCAATAAAACACTTCCGCAAAGGATACACTCGTGTATCCTCGCTCAAGACTCCTCACGATGCAATTAGAGAATTGAGATGTCCTACAAGATGGCTGAGCTCGATCGGTTTCCGGGTCATAGGATGGAGGACGGAGGAGTGAGGAAACGAGGAGGGATATTGAGAAGCACCTCCTGTCATTCACGGCGAAGTCTTGTATGTGTTACACTGCATCGCTGAGCATTTCCCTGCTTCTTGTCTCTTGGTTTTTGGATTTCTTGCCTCTGTCCCATGCCTTGTTTGCTTGTTTGGATTGCCTGCCTGGATATTGACCTATTGCCTGTATTTTGGATTATGTGTCTGGATTGTCCCTCTAATATAAGCTGCATTTGGATCTACAACCCAAAGTCTCGGAGCAGTTAAGTAACAATGCCTAATATGATGAAATAAGATGTTTCTTGCCCCCTCACATTGACAGATGGCCTACTAATAATTACATTACATGAATCACGTAAATTACAATTCAAAATGGCGAAATTAGTTATAAAGTTTGCCTGATTATTTTGTTGGTCGTTTAACATTTCTATCCTAAAACAGCTGTCAAATATGAAATGTTTAGATCAGCTACTTACATCTTATCTCGCACTTTATGACCCTTTACTGAACCTTGATTTCTTGATTAATTGCAATAGACCTTATTCACAGCAGCGCCATCTTTGATTTTTAACTGGAATGACAGCGAGGCTGTGAGGGATAGACCAGCCCAATCTCCTGGTACTGCGTATCTATAGCACGAGTTCAGGCTTTCATTGCAGAAATGACCATTTACGTGCATCTGATACACACTTAAGTGTACATATGATATGCACTTTTTGCATGCATATGATACGAAATATACACACTCAACTAATCCTACCGACACAGATGATGTCTGGGAGGAGATTGTGTTGGATAGACGAACATCTCTTCAGTGGGTTGTACTATTATTTCATGTGTTTTGGGATTGTTCTACTCACAAAACACTGCAAAAATAACTTTCCAAGACAACATTATAAGCGATCTATAGGAGCTTTATACAGCTCTTTACAGCCATTGGAAACATGGTCAGTCTATCCCTCACAGCCTCACTTTCATACCTCTCATGGCGCTGCTCTGAATAAGGTCTATATTGAGGTGGTCAGTTTTATTTCTATTTTAGAAAATACAGATTTTTGTTTTTCACTGGCATGTCTCTTAGGTGTAGAGGACTAGTGCATCTCCGAGCCTCCATACAAGTAAAAGACTTCAGTACTGTTACTGTAAAGGTGATGATACATGGGGCAACTTTTTTGAGAAATGTTGCTGGGCAATTTTACAAAGCAATGTTGTTTGGCCACTTTCCCATTGGGAATGGGCAACAAATTTCTATCTGGATACTTTAGATTGGTCATGGGCCCTGTGTCTTACCTGGTTGCCCGTTGACGGCAACATTGCCTAGTAACATTGCTCAAAAAGTTGTCCGGTGTATCATCACCATAAGACCTTTACTCAAGTGGCATTAGATTTGGTGACTTTTTGCAGTAAAGTATCTCTACTTTTACTTGCATATGGTTTTCAGGTACTATTTGCAACTGTTTTTGAGAGCATAAATTAACAAAAAATGTATTGATAATAGTATAAAAGTTTTAAAAACATCTGAAAACAACATAAAAGTCATTTATATTTATATTAACCCCTAAACTGTTAGAGAATAGACATGAAAATGCACCATCCAAACTTAAATGGCTGTTATTCAAGAATGCTTTGGAATATATACCTAAGTTTGGTCTTGTTTAAAAAAAGAAGACACGCGGCAGATTATTGTTGAAGTGAAAAAGTTATTGAAGTTTAAATTTACTGTTAATTTAAAATACTGTGCTAAATATTTTTTATTTTATAGCAAATATATATTATTTTACAAAAAAATGTGTACTGTAAAATGACTATAAAATCAAAGCCATATGTCTGTTCCGAATTTGAAGTTGATATCACAAAAATTCAAGTTCCCATGAGATTTTGTACCAGAAATAGCCACCGGGTGTCATCCACATTCCATTTTCCTGTAAAAAATTACTAAATTTCAGTCCAAATATCACTTCTATCACAAAACAGATACCAAATGTGGAACCTTGCGACTCAGACTTTTCCGACGATATGTGTTTTGTCAAGATTAGAGAAGATTTTGATTATAAAGTGGTTAAAATAAATTTAGTAATACGAAACATGACACTGGCCACCAGGGGAGGAGCCCGCTTGAAGAATTTAGAGTACTGTTTCTATGGTAACGCAACATCCGATTTCAAAACGGTTTTCACAGGATGAATTTTGAGTTTGTAAGCTTTCGAATGATACCTCATTTATGATAATTACTAAAACATACAATAGGAAAAAAAGGCGATCAAAAAAAAAGAGTGCCAGCGGGACGGCGACAGTCAAGAGGTTAAATAAATGTAATGTGGTTTTATAGAGTTTGATGTTGTTGTTTTCCATGCATCTTTGACGTTCTACTAAATATCTCATTTTGCAAACAATCTTTGGGTTAATGATGATAGAATCGTGTGACGTCTCGTACATTCAGTAGCCAGGAGATGATAATGAGAGATGGCACGACAACAGAGAAGTAATAACAGATACTAACACTAACACTGATACTTCACTGGCCGCTGAAGTCATGCAACACTCAATGGTTTTCCTGAACAACAATGGCATTGTAGCAACTGACAGGTTAACTGTGTTGACTCAGAATCCGCACAAATCCACACACACTCATTCTTTGACGTCTCTAAAGGTGCATTATCTCTACCCACACAATTGCAACAAAACAGCAAACCAACCTCCCACACGCTCACCTCGTCTCAAAGACACGCTCCCTCACCTTACACACCCACCCCCACACACACACACACACACACACACACACACCTGAGAAAGCAGACAGAGAGCACTCGGAGTAGACATGAACCTCAGGTGGTTAAGCTTGTGAAATCCCACATATTGTGTGTGAGAACAGGCCGGAACCTGTTATAGATTCTCTGATTGTTCCTGCTCGCGCTGTCACTAGGGAAACATTCAATCTTTCGTTAAGCCAGTATCATCTATTTCACATTTCTATGCCTGTTTTATATTCGAGAAAAGATTTCCTAATTACCCTGCACTAGAACATTAAGAAAACAATAACAATTTAAAGCAATATATTTTATATGGAGATCTACATTACAACCACATGCTATTCACATTTACACACTTCTGAGCGTGATAAACATTTTACACACTGAGATTTGTTTTTATGTATTTTTATTTTGTATTGCATGTTAAGGCATTTTTGAGTCCTTTCAAAAGTGTCATTTTCATGAATAAACGAACAAACCACTACAAGTCAAAAACTTTGATTGTTTTTTTTTAAAAAGAAGTATCTTAAATATTACAAAAGATTTCCATTTCAAATAAATGCTGTTATTTTGACATTTCTATTCATCAAAGAAAGTTATTTTTGATGAGCATAAGAGAGATCGTTCAAAAACACAAACAATTGAAACATTCCAAATGTGTGTTTGTGTGTGTGCATATATACTCCCGGGCATAACATTATGACCACCTTCCTAATATTGTGTTGGTCCATGGTGTACATCAGTGGTCACCAACCTTTTCAAGCCAAAGATCCCTGACCTCAGCCTTGATGAAAGGCAAGGTCTTCCTATACATTTTTCACATTTTTCATTTGTTTTGGCCTTAAAAAATAGCCATTTGAAATGTGAGGCAACCACTGCATTTTAATCACAATCCAAACAAAGATGAGCAGTTGTTTTTGATTTAAATTGCATAATTTCAAGACTTAGAGCAAATACAGAATGGTCTGACTTTAGGTTTGTGAAATTGTTACATAAGACATACCTGCACAAAACAAAAACAGATGGACTGAATAAAAATGCTAATTCACTCTGACAGTAGGCTAGGTGGTGCTTAAGGAAGAGAAGTGTTTCTTTGGGTAGCCTACCGCTGTAAAAATGCCATCGAAACTATTCTGAAGACAGTGAGTTTCGTTCAGAGATGCATTCATGTAAAGCTGGGCACACACTGTGCGATTTT
The DNA here is from genome assembly GCF_949357685.1 of Gobio gobio. Classification (NCBI taxonomy): domain Eukaryota; kingdom Metazoa; phylum Chordata; class Actinopteri; order Cypriniformes; family Gobionidae; genus Gobio; species Gobio gobio. The sequence goes on along the minus strand of NC_137115.1, from coordinate 3,683,125 downwards.
CGTCTGATTTCGAGCCGAATTCTGACTCGTGCGACTCTTTTTTGGGTCTGATTTTCAGCTTTGTCTTGCGTCGTTTGTCGTGAGGTGTTCGTGCAGTGTACAGGGGGAAACGAGACGCGATTAACCTCTCCCGATCGGCAATCTTCTATCTAATCTTCTTCTATTTCTCATCACTGCGCCTGCGCCACAGCAGAAGTTGAACCATTTCATCTTTAATGCAGCAAGAAAGAAAACGAAAAAAGAGGGAGATCTTTAAGTTCTGTAGGCAGTTATCAAATAGCAGAAATTTAGCAAACTGTTGCTTGCCTCCAGTTTGTGTTGTAAAATGGATAATCTAAGACGTTCAAACCACCGTTTTTAACCTATCAGTGCCTCTTTTATTCATTTAACTATTTGATCATTCATTTACTTGTTTTACTTTTGCAAATTATTTTATTTACTATTATTTAATATTTACTTAATTTTATTATCATGGGAAATGTGAACCGTTGTCCATCATTTGACACAAAATGTCACGGCGCAATATATATATATATATATATATTTTTTTCCCGTTTTAAATCATGAAGGCAAGTCAGTGGAAATCTGATGAGCTTTCAGAGCATATTCTCACAGAGACAAGATAAATCTGCTTTAACTTATGCTGATAGCGTAGCCTATAACTGTCTTAATTTATATTCTAAATATTTCTCTTGTGGCCCATATTGTGAAACAAATTAGAAGAAAAGTATAGGCCCATTTCGTGTTAAACAAGTTGTTTTTGAAATAAAGCTGCTCTTACTTTCTGATACTAATACTGATATTATTGCAGTGTTCTGACATATTATAGACTGATAATCCTTTCAATTATAGGCCTATAATTCCTGGGCAAAATGTATTTAAGTAATGAGGAGTGAGCTAATCTATCTATTCTTTTATTATGCAGAGTATCGGTTGTGCATTGATGCGTTATAAAATTAGCGCGGGGGCAAATTAAATCTAATATCAATTTAATAACAAAAGTAGGCCTACCCTAATAATAATGTTCATTTATATACATAAATTGTAAATGCTAAATGCTCTTGATATGGATAGCTGATGCATTTGATAGGCTATCTCTCTATTATAGGTTTTTTCGTGCATATTTCACTCGTACAGTGAAGTCGTGACCGCACAGTGTGAGCACATAAATCGTGAGCTTTGGCTTTACATCGCATGCGATCTACTCGTTCAGCGTGAGTAGGTAACCTTGCTGAAATCACACAGAAATTGCACAGTGTATGTCCAGCTTAACCCCCCACCCCAACTCAATATTTATATTTTTCTTACTATATTTCAAGCATCCTGAGCAGTTATCTTGCTGGGCCTATTTATACCTGGTCCACTTCATGTGTTTTTACAGATCAGATATCTATATGATTTATCAGAACGACTCCATTTACAAAACGGATATAAATGCGATCTTCAATTCCCGCACTATAGGCTATGCATTTTTAATGGAGTTCACTTCACCGAAATCAACAAATATGAGCTGCATTTTATTGATCAACAGCTGATTTCAAAATCAAAGGCCGTAATAGGAGAGAGAGTGGCATAAGCACTGATCATTGAGATTACTTTAATGACGATGATTGTGTATTTTTGTGTATTTGCACTTAATTTAACTTTCATCTTCGGCAGTTTGCTGAAGAGATCTTCAGCTGCTCGTCTGCGGCGATGCGTACTCTATAGTGCTGTCATATCTAACTATAACATCGGTCAATTTGTGCGGTGCGAATTTTGAGATTGCAGAGAATACATTATGGGAGCACATGGAGCGATTTCGAGCCTTGATAATGTGTTTGTAACGGTTTACACAGAGAGGCCGGATAGCTGGCCGGAATGGTTGTAGTCAAATGTAAGCAAAACTCACGTATCTGATATTTCACAGGGGTTTATTATCAGCGTCGTCGATCCCACGCACACATGGAGCAATTTGCAAAACACTTCACTAACAACTGCGTTACTGAACAGAAAATAAACAGTGCAAAGAGCAACAGAAATATTACACACATACATGCGATGTTCACAGCTTGCGCTCCATCCACAGACTGCCTTAAAGGAGCAGTACCTAATTTCTTACATTATTTCTCGGTTATTTATCAGGAGCTACCGGGACATTGATCGCGATCGACGGGTTGGCGACCACTGGTGGACATGGTCTCAACAATGCTTAGGTATGTGGGACGTGTCTAAGTCACATCCACATGGATGGAGGACCCAAGGTTTTTGGGTCATTGCCCAAAGCATCACTGCCTCCGCCGCCACGCCTTCTTCCCATAGTGCACCTGGTGCCATGTGGCCGGTTCTCCACTGGTCCTCCATGACCCTGTGGCCGGTTCTCCACTTGTCCTCCATGACCCTGTGGCCGGTTCTCCACTGGTCCTTCATGACCCTGTGGCCGGTTCTCCACTGTTCCTCCATGACCCTGTGACCGGTTCTCCACTGTTCCTCCATGACCCTGTGGCCGGTTCTCCACTGTTCCTCCATGACCCTGTGGCCGGTTCTTCACTGGTCCTCCATGACCCTGTGGCCGGTTCTTCACTGGTCCTCCATGACCCTGTGGCCGGTTCTCCACTGTTCCTCCATGACCCTGTGGCCGGTTCTTCACTGGTCCTCCATGACCCTGTGGCCGGTTCTCCACTGTTCCTCCATGACCCTGTGGCTGGTTCTCCACTGTTCCTCCATGACCCTGTGGCCGGTTCTTCACTGGTCCTCCATGACCCTGTGGCTGGTTCTTCACTGGTCCTCCATGACCCTGTGGCCGGTTCTCCACTGGTCCTTCATGACCCTGTGGCCGGTTCTCCACTGGTCCTCCATGACCCTGTGGCCGGTTCTCCACTTGTCCTCCATGACCCTGTGGCCGGTTCTCCACTGGTCCTCCATGACCCTGTTCAAGAGATTTTCAAGATTCAAGAGATTTTATTTGTCACATACACAATTATATGCAATATAAAACTGGCAGTGAAATGTATTTGGTGTTATGCGAGTCACACCGAGTCGCCATTCAATGCGGCGCCTACTTGAGTTGGACAGAAAATACAGCATAACATGAGGATAGGTAGGGAGGGGTGAGGAGATGAAAAAAAAAAAAACAACCCCCAGACTATGCTCCTACGGGAGCACAGTTTGAGACCAGTAAAAAAACATCTCAGCAACACGAGCACACAATACAACATGAAACACGACTTGCAACAGGGGAGAGGAGTGGGGGGTTGAGGTGTCCCAGCACAGCCAGGCGTCCCGGTCCTGCAGCCATCTCAGGCGCTGGTCACAGACCCGCTTGTCAGACTGGGGGTACAAAGCGGCGAAGGTGAGAGATGGGTGTGTGCATAAGTGTGTGTGTGCCTGTAAAGTTCATGTGCATGTTTGTGTAGGCCTGGAGAGTCACGCCTGGCACCCTAATCTCGGTGCTCCCGTTGTTATGGAGACAACCTTGATCAGATCCCAGTCCGAGTCAGCAGGTGGTTGGGGGATGAATGCAAGAGCGTCTCCCTGCAGTGCTCTTCTGGAGGAGTTGTTGTCTCAGCAGCGGCCTTGGCCAAGACCGTGCTGGTTGAGGGAGCTGAAAGCAGATAAGATTGGAATTTGTTTGGTCTGGGAGCGAGCAGCCACAATTTATGGCTACTCTCTTAGTTCGTTCTGGTCTCTGAAACCATTTTGCAAAGCAGTGAGCTTTTCCGTGATGACATCCATCTTGCGTTGCAACTCCATGATGTTATCCATGTTGCGGTTAGTAGTCCCAGTTTGGGAGATGACCGCTCTGCCCACTGCTTCAATCATGACGGGCAGCCCTGTGGAGCTTTGAACAGCTGTCACCGCTTTCTGAATTTTTCGATATCCCAGGGCAATGCCTGATCCAATCAGCAGAAACCCTGTTACCATAAATCCGAATAGGTAGATGTCTTCAATGTCCTCTACGGAAAGTGCCGCTAGACACACAACATGCCACCTCTCCCACGCGTCCATCGTGTAGCCAGCAGCAAACATTCCGGCAGGGCAGTTAGGTTCCCCCGAACCCAAGCTTCTCGTCGAGAAGATGGTGTCAATTGCGTTGAGAGACCAGTTGATCAAATCCATAATTTTTAGTTCGAGAGCAGTGCGTGGAGAGTCTCCCAAGTTTAAGACAGTAGACTAGACGAGACGAGAGAAGCAAGCAGGAGAGGAGGGAGTAAGGAGACGAGAGGAGAGAGGAGAGAATGCGACCGCCTTCGCTGAGAGCCAGAGGGAAAGAACCAGCCACAGGGTCATGGAGAACCAGCCACAGGGTCATGAAGGACCAGTGGAGAACCGGCCACAGGGTCATGAAGGATCAGTGGAGAACCGGCCACAGGGTCGCTGTGGCCGGTTCTCCACTGTTCCTCCATGACCCTGTGGCCGGTTCTCCACTGATCCTTCATGACCCTGTGGCCGGTTCTCCACTGGTCCTTCATGACCCTGTGGCTGGTTCTCCTCTGGTCCTTCATGACCCTGTGGCCGGTTCTCCACTGGTCCTTCATGACCCTGTGGCCGGTTCTCCACTGGTCCTCCATGACCCTGTGGCCGGTTCTCCACTGGTCCTTCATGACCCTGTGGCCGGTTCTCCACTGGTCCTTCATGACCCTGTGGCTGGTTCTCCTCTGGTCCTTCATGACCCTGTGGCCGGTTCTCCACTGATCCTTCATGACCCTGTGGCCGGTTCTCCACTGGTCCTTCATGACCCTGTGGCTGGTTCTCCTCTGGTCCTTCATGACCCTGTGGCCGGTTCTCCACTGGTCCTTCATGACCCTGTGGCCGGTTCTCCACTGGTCCTCCATGACCCTGTGGCCGGTTCTCCACTGGTCCTTCATGACCCTGTGGCCGGTTCTCCACTGGTCCTTCATGACCCTGTGGCCGGTGGTTCTCCACTGGTCCTTCATGACCCTGTGGCTGGTTCTCCTCTGGTCCTTCATGACCCTGTGGCCGGTTCTCCACTGGTCCTTCATGACCCTGTGGCCGGTGGTTCTCCACTGGTCCTTCATGACCCTGTGGCTGGTTCTCCACTGGTCCTTCATGACCCTGTGGCCGGTTCTCCACTGGTCCTTCATGACCCTGTGGCCGGTTCTCCACTGGTCCTTCATGACCCTGTGGCCGGTTCTCCACTGGTCCTCCATGACCCTGTGGCCGGTTCTCCACTGGTCCTCCATGACCCTGTGGCTGGTTCTCCACTGGTCCTTCATGACCCTGTGGCCGGTTCTCCACTGGTCCTTCATGACCCTGTGGCCGGTGGTTCTCCACTGGTCCTTCATGACCCTGTGGCTGGTTCTCCACTGGTCCTTCATGACCCTGTGGCTGGTTCTCCACTGGTCCTTCATGACCCTGTGGCCGGTGGTTCTCCACTGGTCCTTCATGACCCTGTGGCTGGTTCTCCACTGGTCCTTCATGACCCTGTGGCCGGTTCTCCACTGGTCCTCCATGACCCTGTGGCCGGTTCTCCACTGGTCCTCCATGACCCTGTGGCTGGTTCTCCACTGGTCCTTCATGACCCTGTGGCCGGTTCTCCACTGGTCCTTCATTGGAGCAGGGCCGCTTGAAGGAATTTGGGGGCCCCAAGCCAAATGGACATGGAGGCCCCCCCAATGCCACTTTCATCGAAACCTATTACAAAGCTATAGCAATGTCATGTCATCAAATACGATAAACCGAGATTCTGGAACAGATCTGCGTCTTCCTTATCCCGTTAAAATACATATTACAGTATGTAACCACATTCCAGACCCGTTCGAAAAAAAAGTTGCACTAACTGTTCGTTACAAGCAGCATTTGCCGTCAGGCAGGTAAGTAAACATTAGCTAACATAAACATATTTTTGCTAGCCTACCTGCTGCACAATTACACCATTTTTGTACAAGACAAGTAGAGCTATTTTATCCAGTGTAATTTATCACTTACCACTATCTTGTTTTTTCATATCCTCCTCTTCCTTTCTCTTTTTTCTTTTCTGGCTTTCTGAAGCATAATTCCACTTCATGATGACTGCCGAGAAGGTTTTGTATTTTGCCGGCTGCAGAGATCGTGTGGTTGGCTGGCTGCTGTCAGCGACTACTGAGAGGGGGCCCTTTGAGGGGGATCCCGATAACAGTGTCATTGCACTTTACTGCATTGACTATCAATGGGGCTCACACAGTATGTCGTTGCATTTTATTCTTAACCTGTCGTTGTCTTGTTTCCCCAGGACAGCTCGGGGCCCCAAGCAATTGCTTGGTTTCCTTGCCTTGTCGCGACGGGCCTGCATTGGAGCACTTTTGATAGAGACTGACCACTGCAGGGTGGAAAACCCCACAAGAGCTGCAGTTTTGGAGATGATCTGACCCAGTCGTCTAGCCGTCTCAATCTAGCCCTTGTCAAACTTGCTCAAATCCTTACGCTTGCCCATTTTTCCTGCTTCTAACACGTCAACTCTGAGGACAAAATGTTCACTTGCTGCCTAATATATCCCACCCACTAACAGGTGATGAAGAGACAATCAGTGTTATTCACTTCACCGGTCATAATGTTATGCCTGATTGGTGTATTCACACATATTGCTTATACATGCATGAACATATATTGAAATTGAATTGCGCAGTTGTTCATTTATAGAACTATTTCTACCTCAGACCCTTAAAAATTAGTGCTATTATTGCTTGCAGTCAGTTTGATTCATTGATATGAAATAAAATATTTGACTAAAGTAGTTAATTTAGATGTTGCCACATGAAGCATATTATTTTACCTGACAAAACAATACTTTACAGTGATATATAACTTGAACTAGCATGATAAATATGTGAGTGTTTTCCTGAATTCTCTCCTGGTCTCTGGAATCCTCCATCATCAGCGGATAAAGCACATTCTGTGGTGTTATAACACGAACTTCAGACTATTTGACTTGCTAATCACACAGCTCAGAATAGCAGGCAGTAATGATATACTGCACGTGTTAACCGAGTCGCTGGGACACACTTATAGCTCACGCGGGCTGTGTAATAGAGACAGAGAGACAGAGACAGCGATAAATCACTCGTCCTACACACCAGAGGCCACACAACGGCAGGTCAAGGTGAGCGGCTTCCCTCTCTTTCACTTTCCCCCTCATTCTGTCATCCATCGCAATGCCAAGCTCATGAAGCTGTCCTGCGAAACTAAAGAGTGCACCTCATTTCAATAAACAACACTGTTACTTTACATTAAATCTGGGACTAAAAATGATCATATCTAATAGAAAAAATATATACACAATAATGCAAAAGTTCGGGGTAGGGGTGGGCGATCTTCCCATAAGTTCATATCACGATCTTATAACAAACAATTCCCAATTTTGAGATCATTATTATTAAACAATCTGTCAAAATAGTCTTTAAACCCTGAGTTAACCTTTAAAACAATGCATATTATTCACTGTATGAATTAAATACACATTGATTCTTAATAAAGCTGCTAAAGTTATTCCATCAAAAGCATTGAGGGATTTCGTCTTATGTTTAAAGTCCCCCTAGTCAATCATTTTATCCCTTAAAACTCATCTTTGATACCCAAAATGACATATTTAAACTTTTTTGTGTGTGACCCCAAACAGTCGGTCATTCGGCCGGGGATTTTTACGCGGACGGCAATACAATCCCTGACTAGCCCCTGTAAATGATGACGTGAGGGACCGAACAGTCAAGGTAAGGAAGGCAATGAAAAATTGTTTCCCAAAAAATGATTTAATATAAACTCAGGCTTCTACACAAAAGATTCAACAAAGGAAACTAAAGACCAAATAAACAAATCAAATGTTTAGGCCTATAACTGAGGTCAACAGAACAAAACAAAACTCAAATAACTAAATACATTCCGACCTGAACTGACCTGCTAATGAACCATCAGGGACACATTTATACAAACGGACTAGTCCACATTACACACAAGGGGGAAGACAACACACAAACTTCAAAATACAATCAAAAATCAATAGAGAGCAAGAGTTCAAGAGATCAACAATGTCACTTAAGAAGTGTGTGTGTGTGTGTGTGTGTGTGTGTGTGTGTGTGTGTGTGTGTGTGTGTGTGTGTGTGTGTGTGTGTGTGTGTGTGTGTGTGTGTGTGTGTGTGTGTGGGAGGGAAAGATCACCTTGTTCAGCTTCACAAATAACCCAGCGTTAAGGGAACAGTGGATGCAGTTTGTGTTTCCGGAGTTCTGCAAGTGTGTGTGTTTGTTCCCGGTCATGAGTGGAAACCGCAGGCGGTAGTGAAACTGATCAAACGTGTGTGTTTTGTAAGCAATCGGCGCATAAGAGCATATAATGTGAACAACACCAATGTATAGAGAATCAAGAGTTATCCAGGGAAAATGCCATGATGTGTGTGTGTGTTTGTATGTGTGTGTGTGTGTGTGTGTGTGTGTGTGTGGGCATGTTTTTGTGAAATATCAGGACACAAATGTGTATAATGACATGGGTATGACAAAAAGAGGGTGAAATATGAGGACGTTCCCCATGTCCTCTAGCCTGGATGCCAGCCGAACTTAGCCCCGCCCACAACATTTTTACTCGGGCATTTCGGTCTGGACTTGATCCGTAGAGAAGTAATTATGCCTGAACAGAAACTGTTCGGACCAATGAAATCATCAGGGCGGCTTTAGACGATGATGGACAGATGATCAACAGTAGCGTAATCATCTACGTCACCAAAGGCGCTTGGGTTGAGTTTGTTCTAATCCTAAACGGAAAACTTGTTCGTATATGCATTCACCTTTACTATTTCTCTCAGAAATGATGATCGTGTTGGTAAGTAAACTCTGTGTATCCTTACATTCTTTTTTCACAACACCGGCAAAGATCGTTTACACTCATCTTCTTCTTCTAACGCTAGGCTACTTATTCCAGCGTTCGTGCAGACAGGGTTGCCAAGTTTTACATCAAAACCCGCCCAATTGCTAACGTTCCTCAAAACTAGCCAAAAACAAGCCCAAAAGCTTCCCGGGGGGGTTCTCCGGGAAAAAAAGGCATTTGGGGGGTAAAATATGTGTTATTTTGGAAGGACTGCCTGATAAAATTCGCATTCCTGGGTCTGTATATCACATAATTGGGGTCGCTTCAACCCGCGGACTTGGCAACACAGGTCAGTTGAGTTCTGTTGACATTTGACAACTAACGTTATGCGTCGCTCGGTCGCTCTGATTGGTTGTAGGTCTATCCAATTGAGGTCTTTCCTGGTTCGGTTGAAACACACCCCATAATCACAGCCCAACAGAGCAGATCAGACTCACATTCTGACTAGAATTGAGTATGACTACGTCAGGCTACATGTCCTCACTTTTCAAAATGCTTATAAATCACACAGAACAAGTTTTTTTTTCACAGAAAGTGAACTGCACAGTCTCCTGTGAGGGTTAGGTTTAGGGGCAGTGTGTGTGTGTGTGTGTGTGTGTGTGTGTGTGTGTGTGTGTGTGTGTGTATGTGTGTGATGGGTAGGTTTAGGGGCAGGGGCAGTGTGTGTGTGTGTGTGTGTGTGTGTGTGTGTGTGTGTGTGTGTGTGTGTGTGTGTGTGTGTCTGTGTGTGTGTGTGTGTGTGTGTGTGGGCATGTTTTCGTGAAATATCAGGACACAAATGTGTATAATGACATGGGTATGACATAGGTATTACAAAAAGAGGGTGAAATATGAGGACGTTCCCCATGTCCTCACTTTTCAAAATGCTTATAAATCACACAGAACAAGTTTTTTTTCACAGAAAGTGAACTGCACAGTCTCCTGTGAGGGTTAGGTTTAGGGGCAGGGGCAGTGTGTTTGTGTGTGTGTGTGTGTGTGTGATGGGTAAATACAGTTTGTACGGTATAAAAACCATTACGCCTATGGAATGTCCTCACATTTCACAAAAACAAACATGTGTGTGTGTGTGTGTGTGTGTTGGGTAGGTTTAGGGGCAGGGGCAGTATAAGGGGATAGAAAATACAGTTTGTACGGTATTAAAACCATTAAGCCTATGGAATGTCCTCACATTTCACAAAAACAAACGTGAGTGTGTGTGTGTGTTTGTATGTGTGTGTGTGTGTGTGTGTGTGTGTTTGTGTGTGTGTGTGTGTGTGTGTGTGTGTGTGTGTTTGTGTGTGTGTGTGTGTGTGTGTGTTTGTATATGTGTGTGTTTGTGTGTGTGTTTGTGTTTGTATATGTGTGTGTTTGTGTGTGTGTGTGTGTTTGTGTGTGTTTGTATATGTGTGTGTTTGTGTGTGTGTGTGTGTTTGTGTTTGTGTGTGTGTGTGTGTGTGTGTGTGTGTGTGTGTGTGTTTGTATATGTGTGTGTTTGTGTGTGTGTGTGTGTTTGTGTTTGTGTGTGTGTGTGTGTGTGTGTGTGTGTGTGTGTGTGTGTGTGTTTATTGTGTGTGTGTGTGTGTGTGTGTGTCTCTTTAGCTCCGCCCACTGCACGCCTCCACGGACTCGGCTGTTTTCAGAAAGAATCGGTTCGGCGTATCTGTCTTTTATAAATATGATAAAACCAAAGACTCTTCCTCAAATTTCTCAAATCTGAAATTCACAGTTTTTTCAATTCAAATTTTCACTCAATATTTGTATGTATCAAAACATGCTGTGGCTGCAGACAAATCATCACATTCACAGCACACACGCCTCATTTTAGTGCTTTTAAAATGAGTGAAATTTTTTTCCTCTCATGTATTTGTTCACTGACGTTCTGCACAAGCTGTTACATCGCCTTCAGAACCACAGCCAATCATCCTCAGGCCTCAGAGGCAGGACGTCCAGCCCTGGGTGTAGATTGGGCTGTTTTATAGATCACACCCCGGAGGAGCGGGAGCATATTGCATGCAGCAGGGACGGAGATTATTGACCTTGGAGAAACAGGTTGGCTCTCTGGCAGGAGGTTGTCAGCGCTGACACCAACCGCACAGGTAGCAATGTGTTGTTGTGTTGTTGTGTTGTTGTTGCCCTGTTGCGCGAGGAGGACACATCACGCATTATTGTCCTTCTTCTAAGATCACAGATGGGCTTTTATCCAGAGAGGCTGCATGAACACTGTCTGAGATAGCACAACCTAACGCTTTTTAACTGTGTCAGTTTGTGTAAATCCACTTGGGGTTCAGAGTATTTATTGTTTCCCACATTAATGTCACACATGTCTAGAACAATGATGTGGTTTTGTTTCATTAATACAGTGTATACTTTTTTCTTGATTTACCCCCAAAGAATGGAAGTGAACTGTGACAACATGCCCCATAGGTGGGGTACAATGTAACATGACCAAATAACAGCTTAAAATGTGACCTGATATAATCAAAGAAATATCCAAACTAAAATATTTTGTCAACAAAATACAATTATTAACTTTTTAAAATAAAATAATGGCCTTTTTTTTCATTTTTGAGTTTGACAACAAACACATCGCTAAATACACCTATACAGCATAGCTAAAAACATAATAATAATTAATAATATCTGAACATGAACTCTCAGTCATTATTCACCCTTTTTGCATAGTTTCTCAAAAAAATTCATAAAAGTATAGAATATAATGGCATATTTCTAACTGGCTCGTGTCTTCTGCTGTTAGATCAGCATTAAAGAACATCTCAACTGTTAAATAACAGATATAAGATTATAATAATATCAGATATATCTTATTTTAAATAAACATAAAAAATAGAGATGAAAAATGAACTTAGGTAAGAAATAAACTTTTGCTATGGTTAAATAAATGTTCAGTAATATCTTCCAGAGATTTTTTTATTTTGGCGCTATTTTTTCTCTAAATAATGTTGATGTGGCAACTAGTAAATACACTGAGTTTGGTCGTTCTGGCATGTGTGGAAAGGGTTAAAACATGCGTGTTACACCTAACCCCGCGCTCTCCTATAACACGTTTCTCAGAAAGATGTAATCCACGGTTGGCTTTAAGTTCCTTAGGATTTCCGGCCCGTGCGGTTAAAAAGGAGCGGAACTCGCAAATTTAAATTTCATTGCTAGATTAACTTCTGTGATTGTCTCCTCTCAGAAGAACAGCCTCTTCATTTCTCTTCACATTTCCGTCTCAGCGTGATGTAACCCAGTTCATGGGAAATAAAGTGAATGCATCATCGCTGAAGTGAATAAGCTGCAAGTAGATGGCAAAGTCATTCCATAGGGACGGTGCCATTACCCAGTTCTTTTGAGAAATGAGCCCTTGCCACAGATACATTATTTACATCTCACAGCCCTTTTCTGTTCTTTCACCAAAGGGACTGCTTTATTTAATAACACATAAATAGACGAGATCTGAATGGCATATTGATATCTCAGCCACGGGGACGTCTACTTGATCTGCATTTCAGCCCACAGAAGAAAGAGAGAGAGGACTAAAAACAGACACTACAGGCTTTTGTGCTGTTTTGCAGATGATGTAACTGTAACAGATGATGTTTACTTCCTGTGATCCTGTGTAGTGTGTTCCGATTGGAGGATTGTCAAGCTTTGCTGCTACTGTTTTTTTCTGACCTTAATTATTGTTGTTATGATCCTAGACTGGAGTTCGCAGCCTTTCGTCATTTGTGACCCAGTTTTTTACATTTAGATTCTTCACACACACGCACGCACGCACAAACGCATGTACACGCACACACAAACACACACAAACACACACACAAACACACACGCATACACACAGACACACACAGACACACACACGCACACCTGCATGAATGCACACACACACAAACAAACACACATACACACAAACATGCACGCATGCACACACACACACACACACACACACACACACACACACACACATGCACACACACAAACATGCATGTACACACAAACACACACACAAACACGCACGCATGCACACACTCACACACAACACACACTCTCTCACTCACACACAAAACACTCACACACACACAAACACACACAAACACCCACGCATGCACACACACACACACACACACACACAAACACGCATGCATGCACACACTCACACACAACACACACTCTCTCACTCACACACAACACACTCACACACACACAAATACGCACGCATGCACACACACACACACACACACACACACACACACACACACACACACACACAAACACGCATGCATGCACACACCCTCACACACAACACACACTCTCTCCCTCACACACAACAGACACACAAACACACACACATACAAACACACACAAACACACACAAACACGCACGCATGCACACACACACACAAACACATACACACACACACACACACACACACACACACACACACAAACACGCATACATGCACACACACACATAGGCACACACAAATACACACATGCACACACAGACACACACACACACACACACACACATGCACACACAAACACACACAGTATATATAAGTTTACTATTTGCATGCTATTGATAATATTTGCATGTTATGGCTGAAAACTGATAAATGGCAGGTATTTCTACAACATTTCATATTTTGTCTAAATATATAAAAACGTTATCAATCATTTCAAATGATATATGGTATAAAAAAATTCATATTCATATGGAGATTTGCTAAATATTACATGTAAGTATTTTTACGTTATTTGTGACTTCTCCATGCAAATCATTATTGTTTTAAATTCATGTTCCTGGTAATCTTGACTCAGAATAACTTCATCTGTTCTCTGATGACGAGGGCGGGGCAACCTGTCACTCACATGAGATCCACCAATAGCAAACCACAACCATCCAATCAACTCCCACAGACACAATCAAGCCCCGCCCTACATGTGTTCTTGTTTGAGAGGCGTTTCACTCAGATATACGGCACAATAATGAAGAAAAGACAAGCACAACGAAGGTAATCAAAATGTAAAAATAGAGGAAATTTGTCCAATATCATATACTGTATACCAATATTGATCTATCCAATATCAACCTTTATAGATAATAAAATCACATACATAAAACATACAATGTAACTGATATATCATGCATTCCTGACAGTAAGTATAACCTCCAACTACACATCTTTTAAAAGATATACTAAGATCGAGTTCATCGTGTCTCCCTGACCTGAAGGTGGAGAAGCTTTTTATGTTCCTCTGAACCTTCCTCAAGTGCTTTGTTACTTTTAACAGATCAGTTCCTGCAAATGTAATTGCCTAAAACTGCTGAATATGCATAACACAACAGCAATAATGTTCCTATGCTCACTTAACTAGAATCGATACAGAACGTCTGGCACGACTTCCTTTATTCCCACGTTGCACAGCACTAGTCAATAAGGCAGGGGGAGAAAAAGGCTGCAATAAAGCACAAGTGCGACAAACAGCACAGAAAATGGACGTGAGAGATAGGAAAGTGGGCCGGGAGAGAATGGAAGCGCTTGGCCAAGCATGAGTCTGTCTTTCCACGCTCACGATAAGAGCAGCTCTTGTCTTGTCATCGTTTTAGCACGAGTTCACAGCTTCGCCTAGGTATTGTCCTCAGGCTTATTCTCTTCCCCTACACCCATTATTTAAATGAATCGCCGAGCTTCATTAATCTTAATGAGTCCTTTTGGAAGGATCCATAGAGAGGGGCGGCTTTGAGACAGGGATGGTTTGAAATGGATTTCGCGGTCAACCGGCGTGATTCACCGCAGAACTGACCAGTCTGAGATTTCCTCACACGCTCTCAATCTGAAGTTAATGAATCCCATCTTAACACACTCAACCGACAGCTGCTGAGCCATTCAATCACTTAACATGCTATTGTTCTAGAAGGTTATAATTAAAGTATTTATAGGCACTGCCATTATTGCGTAATTGCAAGATTGGTTCGTGCAGTTTGTACTGCGGTGCAATAACCATTTCATATTTAAACGTGAAGTGCAATTTTTAATACATAAACAAGCCATTAGTAAGTTCATTCCTTTGACGAAGTGTAAACACTATGACTCATTAGTAATGTGAAACCAGTTCTGCACCAATTGCATGCGTTTGGGGGCGGGGCTATCCATCTGAGCGACCAATGGCAGACAAGGGGAGTGGTCAGGAAACCTGTGTTTACTTTTGCAACTCCTGCTACATCATTAGTTTCGCGTAGCCAGAGCTTCAGACGGCAGAAGGTCTGCTTTCAATGGTCGAGGACTGCCCACAAGGACGTTTGACTGACATGTTTCGCAACCAATCACAGTTGGTTTTGTTCCGCGTCATCTTTATGGCCGTGAAAATGTGAAAGTCGATGTCCTCGCAATAACAGACCGCTGTTCATCTATAAATTATTAACGCAAACTTCACATACTTCAGTGTTTAGCTGATCCTGGTAAGCGTTCACTGTCACAGTTGTAAACACGACGTTCTTCTTCCACGAGTGAGTTTGGCGACATGCCATTTGTTTCCAGACGGACCGTTAAAGAACGCGACACACACGTCTCACGGACATCCTGTAGAATTCAACCAATCACAGGACGACTTCAAAACTCCTGCAGTGTTTCCTGAAATGTATTTAGGAGAGTGTCTTTAAAAAGCTCAACTTTCGAAGGACAAAATGTAGTGCTGGGCGATATGACCAAAAATGTATATCACGGTAAACTCTAAATAATGCTGGGTTAAAAACAACCCAAGTTGTTTTAACCCAGTGAATGGGTTGTTTTAAACCAGCAATTGGGTTGTTTTAACCCAGTGAATGGGTCGTTTTAACCCAGCGGTTGGGTTAAATGTTTGCTTAAAACAACCCAATTGCTTAGTCCAAAAAGGGGGTTAGTCCATTTTCAACCCAACTTGGGTTGTTTTTAACCCAGAATGTATTTTTCTAAATCATATCGATTTTGCAGCATATTGACGTTTTTTTTCCCCCTATGCATGACTGGGTTTTAACCACATTTTCTACTGATTGAGAAGAAAATACTGTAGTAGATTGACTGGAATGCCCTGTTTTACTGTCACGAGGGAATATTGTAGAAACACTCCACACTTGAGTTAATACAGGTTTACAAAGCCCCACAAAATGATGCTGTGGGGAGACAACAACCAATAAAACACAGACCTGCGACACACTCATTACAGACACATGAATAATAAAATATGACCACGGAGAGAAAACAAGCAGAGTTGAGGGCACTTTAAGCATTTAAAAAATACAACCCTATATAACAACAAACTGACAAAACGAGGGAGAAACGCGGAAGAACATTTAAAAGGATATTTTCAGTACATTTAAGAGCAGAAAAGTCTCTGAACAAACCACACATGTCAGTTTAACACAGAAAGAATAAAGCGGTTAGTTTGCTGCCCATTCTTCTTTGAATTGTCAGTCTATTTATTAACTTACATCCTCCTCTTCTGTATAGCAGAATAACCCATCGTGTCACCGCGGTCGTGATCAGACGTGCGGCTGTAGTATCAGTGTCCTTTGCATTGCATACATTTCATGTGAAGATGTGATGAAATATGTGCACATACTTATGGTTCATATTTAGAGCACTAGAGTATATGAAATAGGTCCATAATAAACTTGAACACGCTCGCTCCGGTCTATATCTGATATATGATCCATGTGGAGACCTATAGAGCATCTTTGGGATGTGGTGGAACGGGAGCTTCGTGCCCTGGATGTGCATCCCACAAATCTCCATCAACTGCAAGATGCTCTCCTATCAATATGGGCCAACATTTCTAAAGAATGCTTTCAGCACCTTGTTGAATCAATGCCACATAGAATTAAGGCAGTTCTGAAGGCGAAAGGGGGTCAAACACAGTATTAGTGTGTGTTCCTAATAATCCTTTAGGTGAGTGTAAGCGGATAACGTAGGGAATAGTGAATGAGGCTTTAGGGGGCGATTTCGGATTCAGCCATAGGCTGTGATGCGATCTCTGTGTCCTCACTACAGTGCAACAGTGAAACGGGACCCTCTCAAACGTTGTTTAAGCAACATATATACCGGTATTACGTTATAATCAAAATGCATATCATAACAAAAATAAATACCGGTATTCGGTATGAACCGGTATGCTGCCAAGCACTAACAAAATGCTGTTTCTGTGTGTACGAAAGGCCAAAACAAAGAAAAAGATGCGATTTTAAATGAATCTGGATAATGGAGAGTTGCCTAAGTTTGGTGCATAAATGACACACTTCTCTTTAAATACAGTCACACTAAATAATGACAATGTTTCACAGCATGATCAGCGTGATATGGACACAACATGTGAGTAATAGCTGTTTATTTTTCATTAAATGCCGGAGGAAGTGGGATGAAATGCTCATAAAGGCAATATAGTGGATCAATATAGCTGGAGGACACGCATTTCTAAATCCATCTTCCCCAGAGTATAATCATTGAAATTGCCATAAACCGACACACTCCACAGTGTTTCCAGTATTGGCAATCAACATGATTCTTTGTTTCTGTCAGTGTCCCTGACAACATCACAAGCACCTTGTTTCTGCCTCAATTCAATATGTATCGAATAAAAGGGGAAAACTTGCCTAATTTCCCTTTCCTGAGGAATTATTGGCATTCTTGCTTGCGGTCGATTACTCTCTGTCGCTGTGGCCGGCCTTTATTTCCCCGTGCTTGCTCGCGTGTGTGTCCTTATCGTCTGTGCAAGGCTTTAATTGAATGTTTGAAATATCACACGAGGAGGTTATGATGCAATGACAGTGTGGAGGAGCAGACACTGAGAATCTCACTGTGGAATAACCACTAAACTGCTGATCTGTTGTTAGAGCAAGGGAAGTCTGCAGGCAGGTGGGACATCTGATAGAGTTATGTGCTGATACGCTTCAAAAAACACCTTCAGACTTTTTTATATGAGAGCCTCATTATTATTCCACAGTTTGTTTATGTAGATATTACTGAATCCTACTACTAAAAAATCCTTTTCGCCAACTTATGTGATCAAATATTGGAGTGTTCTTATAAACTATGTTCTTAAAAGTACACTTGAAAAAATGCTGGGTTAAAAACAACCCAAGTTGGGTTGAATATTGGACTAACCCAGCAATTGGGTTGTTTTAACACAGTGAATGGGTTGTTTTAACCCAGTGAATGGGTCGGTTTAACCCAGTGGTTGGGTTAAATGTTTGCTTAAAACAACCCAATCGCTGGGTTAAAACAACCCAATAGTCCATTTTCAACCAAAGTTGGGTTGTTTTTAATCCAGCATTTTTAGAGTGTACCTTTAAGAACGGAGTGTACCGTTGTTTGTATGGTCAAAAAAATGTCTACGTGTCTAAATAAGAAAGAATTCCATAACGGGTGAATAAATGATGATTTGTCTGTGTACTATCCCTTTAAGGACTTGGAACTTGTGCAAATCTTCTCTTTATTAGGAGGTTGTTTGTGACACTTTGGCTGCAGCCTCTAGAAACCATGAAAACAATTCATTATAAATTCACAGATTGCATTGTACACCACAACAACTTTTCAGATCGTCTCCAACAGTTCTCAATGCTCCTCGGGTACATTTTACAAATGGCATGGACCTGCCCTCAGATCAATAGCTTCTGGGAAGTGATCTCAAAAGCCTTGTCTGGGAACTTTCCCTGTAAACCTAATATTTTGTAACTGAATCATAATTCGGTTTTGAATCTTATGTTTGGCCTGCTAGACTGACTGCAGCATAAACAATCAGGTGCTGGTGTTTTCTCTCTCTGAGTGGGGTTTAACCAGTGAAATCAGAGGCCGGAGTGGAGCTGAAGCGCTTTATAACACACTTTGAGCGAAGAGAGGAAACTGACGTTGTTTTCATTTTTATACACACTCTAAGAAAAGTCCCATTCATTAAAATGACGGAAGTAAATGACTACGTGTTTACCCATATTTTGATTTATGATTTGCATTGTTCTAGGGTTGATGGAAATGTCCGTAAACTTAACAGATACTGGTCATTTTCTGACAGGACATTATCGTTTTAACATGGATTTTATTATTATTATTAAGGATGCACCAAAATTTCGTCCTGCAAAAAATATTGCCCGAAAATGGCATTGTCGGTTTTTGGACAAAAAAAAAAAAATCTGCTCACAGGCTCTGACAATAATAACTTTCTAGGACTATATTTTATTTTGATAATTAGTCAAAATTTTAATTTGTTGAGTCTAATTCTGTTGCATAGAACTGAATAAAGAATATTTTATTGATGTATTGATATTTAATGTTATTTTAATATAGGCCTATTTTCCATCCAATTTTTGTGTTATTTAAATAAAATATGTGGCTTGTATTTTTAAAATTCAGATTCAGTAAAAGTATTGAATTAAATAAAAAAGTCTAATAATAATACAATTATAAACAAATAAAATGAAATAAGAAATTAATAATTATAATTAATAAAGCCATTTTCGGTTTTCGGCCACTAGTGAATCCAGAATTTTCGGTTTTGGCCCAGAATTATTATTATTATTATTATTATTATTATTATTATTATTATTATTATTATTATTATTATTATTATTATTATTATTATTATTTATTTTAGTCAGTAGCATGTTTTGACTTGCAAAATTTTTATTGACTGAAATAGCGTCTTATTTTAGCTGAAAAAAAATAAAAATATTAAAATTAAAATATTAAAATTGTAGTTAATGATAAAATGCAAAATTAAGCCAAATATTCAAACATTATTATTATTATTTTACAATTAATATTTAATGCAAACATGTATTAACATGTAAAAATGGTCCTAGTTGTGAAAACCTGTCCTCCTTAAATAATAACATTAAAGTTCCCCTGTAGTCAATCATTTTATCCCTTAAAACTCATCTTTGATCACAAAATCCTTTTTTCCCTGTGAAAAAAAATCTTTAAAGCCTTAAAAAGCCTTAAAATAGCTTGAATGTAACTCTACACCCTTCATTCATGAATATGCAAATTAGCCCCGCCTCCACTCACTCACACCAGCTCAAAGTTACTGTAGTAAACACTGCACAATAGTATCGCTCTCTACAACGTCAGACACATAACAGTAATTCATATGATTATCCTTTGGATATATATATATATATATATATATATATATATATATATATATATATATATATATATATATATATATATATATATATATATATATATAATTATCATAATTAACCTGCTATACAGTAAAATATAGCGGGATAACCTGCTTCTCTTGAGACTCGCCGGCTTCAGAGAATAGTTAATGATATGCTAAAGCCCCGCCCCCCTCGTGACGTGATTGGTTACAAGTTTGTGACGTCAGAAACACCAGCGGTTTCAGTGTTTTTGGTTCATTCCAGTCAACAATGGTGCTGACTTATGAATTTGCACATGGTTTGACTGAAAGCGTATTAAAAACACCACATAGACATATAAACAACATTAAAAGCTGGATTTTCACCTCAGGGGGACTTTAAATGAGTACACAATTGCAATACAATGTTCTAAATTCTCCATGAACAAACGATCCTATTCTTTATATGTGTGCATCACATATCAGTGGTTATTTCGCCTCGAATGTCTGAAAAACAAAAAAAGCTAATCACAAGACGAAGATGAATAACAATGCAATGATGTCATCATTTAGTTACTTGTTTAAACCTGGCGGGGTGTCCTTTAAAACGGCTAGGACTTTGTGAAACTCAGCGGAAGTCGTACGGTGGCTGATTGCTATTTGATTTGCCACACAGCTTGATTTGTTTTGTGCCACATCATGCTGCAGAAGTGAGAAGATGCCCCGAGGAGATGCTTTAGCGTGTCGGGATTTCATCCGTCAGAAGCTGGGAGTTGACTGCGCTGACAAAGAGATGAAAGTCTTTAAAATTCGGGCTGTGTCTTTGGGAGGTACTAAGAGGAGGAAGAATATCCCAGTGGGGCAAGTGAGGAGTTGTGTGTGCGCGCTCAACCTGTGAGAAATGAATTATTACCGAGAGCTAATTAAAACTCAACACGTGCACAGGTATATATATATTATACATGCGCACATGCACACGGCTATTTGCCATCAGAGGGTTAGGTGTGCGCCTCGGAGAGACTTTTACACATTAATCTTGTGGGTTAAATTCCTCTAGGTGTCAGAACGTTACACACCGCGATGCAGGAGAGAACACAGCAGGACAAATTAATTGAATTCTGGGACTACAATGCAATTTTTTCCCTGATGACCTCTGTGTGTATTAGTCTCAGGTTACTGAGCATATTTCTACCAATGGAGTGTGAAATGAATGCAGGCCTTGATGTACGTGTCTATAAATACAATGGGGTCATACGTATGGTTGAGTAAAATTACAAGAAAGTGAGTTTGTGTGCAGTTGTTCGAGCGTTCAGACTCAGTGATGTTAGGTTCGGTTTTACGACCAATGGATAAAGAGAGGAACTGGGAAACCTGTTTGGAAACAGTGTTGTGATGGCTTACTAAACTCTGCAAACTATGCACATTTTCTTTATGGGTGAATTTGCAAATAATGCACACTATATTGATCAGTGTATCCCGCAATGCAAACAACTCCATTTGACCAGCCATTACTGCTGTAGTTTTTTGCATTTGTATGCCAAGAGATGCCAAGGGCACTATTAGAATGATCTGAGCTCATGGTCTGAAGCTCACTTCGGGCTTCCGAATCTACTTTTGCTAGTTTAACCTCTAATGCTGTGTTCACACCAAACGTGAACAGAGCGTCAGGAGCAAGTGATTTCAGTGTTAAGTCAATGGAAAAGGCGTGTTGACGCGCGTCTGGAGGTCCTGCGGCGTGATTACGCCTCATTCGCGCGTCCAGTTCGCGCGAACGACGCAAATTAAGCGTCTTGCGCGATACGCGCGTTATGCGCGAGTGGTGCTTTTTGTGCATTCACGCGTTTGAAGCGAATTCGATTCTGATATCCTAGTTGAAAAATCTCAAATTTGCCATCAATTCGCGCCGCGTTAACCAATCAGGAGCCTGCTCGCTGCGGTCACGTGGTAAAGTGACGTAATGAGAAACCCTGCATAAATTAAAAATACTACTATTGTGTCACAAAATGTCGTTTTAAGTTTTCAGGTGAGAATGTAGTTGTTTAAAGCTCAAATCTGTGGTTTATTTATAAAGAGAGCGCCTATTTAAAAAATTGAATCTTGTGTTTTTTGGAGTTGTGAGCTCCAGTGGATCAGCGGCGCTCAGCGCTCATTAACCCTGGCGAGAGCAGCCTTTCCTCGGCCAGTCCTTCTGCCGTCTGCCACTGGCTCTGATGGCCTGTAGTGGTTCGTCTTGTGTGGATCTAACGGCCGATCTTTGGTGTCATGAATCATCATTTGTTGTCTGCCAAATCGTTTTGATTGAGTTTGAGGGCAAAGAGAAGTTTTATAACTTAATTTTTTAGGATATTTAAATATACATGCAGTGAAGATAATGTAGGCGTTGCCTGGACCACATTTGTGTAGCTATTAATGTTTAATATATATTTTTAATGAAAATGAAAAGAGGCAGAGGTGTTTTATGACATATTTCTCCTGGAGCGCCTTGTGCGTCTGTTTTGCTTCATACACTCAATTTCTACTCGCGTCCAATTCGCTGCGGATGCGCGAATGGATTCAAAATGTAGAAAAAACTAGACGTGGTAGACGCGATTTTAACGCTCTATTTGTATTTTGTGTGAACGCAGCATAAATCTGCGCCCCTATTTTTGAGAATTTTCTGAAAACGACATACCCAAATGAAAATATCTGAAGCTCTTAAACCCTATGGTCTATATTCAAAAATCTGGTCTTATTTTAAACTACACACTTGAAATTTTGCTACACAAGAGTCATAATAACTCAAAGTAATATGGAAACAGAGTAAATATACATGTAAGTGACTCACTTTTATCTTTTATTTTTATTCACTTAGGGAAAAATTACGAGACTTTAATGTTAAGAGCCTGCAAATAACTTCAATATAAAACTGAATGTCTAATCCTGTTATGATTCAAATTTGAGGATGATTCTCTCAGTAATGTAGCTTCTGTAAGCTTTTATGTAAAAGGCCTTTCAAAAAGGCCATTTATTTCAGAACATTTGTAATTGTAAAGCGTAGTTTTTCATTCAAATAAATCTGCAATAAATTGCAACAAACTGCTAATTATAAAGGATATACAGTGAAAAACTAAAGCAACTATTTACAGAAATTACAAAGTGTAAAAAACTCATTTAGTTGATAAGAAGTGCCGGTCATAGAGTCTGCGCGCTCCATTGCGTGTGTTTGCGTAACTGGCAGGCAGACGCACCGGTCTCATGAAAGCCTAAGCACGAGTAGTATTTACCAATACTGCATACATAAACTGTGCAAGATAATGTCTTTTGATTGGTTACTACGTCCATCAATCAAACCTTTGTTGGCAAGGCATTGGCTAGGCATTGGCAGACATGATCCAACGAAAACCATGGGCGCAATGATTGACAGCTCACCAAGCCAGTAATGTGCTTCCTCTATATGATGACTCATCAGAAAGCCTCTGATTGAAGGAGAGAGACCTGGGAGGGTTTATATTACGCGGAAAATACTATTATTGCAGGGGATATCACCAGAAACTGATTAGAATCGATATTTGGAACATGATTGATTACTCTCACGCAAAACGCTCATGCAAACAACGGTGGATTTTTAGGGTCGGCAAGTAATTTGGGCATCGGGCTAAAAAAAAACCGCCACTATATGGCGGGCCAGAACATAGTCAAGGGATAATTTAAGAAATGAATTGATGAAAAATGCAACTGGAATTGCCTGTGACATGCTGTTACAGAGTCTGTTGTAACTGGAAGTGAGCTGTTACTCAGTTAAAACATTGGATAAATGAATAAAGTAGTAGTGACACGTAACCTGGCAAGTATCTTCATTCACCAACTTGCAACACAGACCGCCTTGCTAAAAACACACATATGTGGGAGATGCGGAAGGGATAAAAATAACTAGAAAAATAAAATAGGACTTGAATATGTCCATTAATGGCATGTTTGATTCATGCTCTTAACGAACTGTTTTATTTCCCCTTTCCATATTGTGAATAATAAATGTGTATTTTTAATTAGCTTGTTACATAATGGAGCATAACTTATTGTAATAATTATTTGACATAGTCTACTTTTACACTCAGGATTATTCCTTGTCATCCTCATGTACTAAACGGCATTTTTTTATTGTTTGCTTGCTGGAGGTACGCTATTACGTCGCTTAGTGATGTTAACATTTAATCTAGCCTCTGAGAGAAAATGGCACTATCAAAGAGTCTAAAGAGGAAAGTCGACAGCAAAAATAGGGCATATAAAGAAGAATGGAAAGTCAACAATGCATTTATCCTACCTGGATGCAAAGCCGGTGTGTCTTATCTGCAACAAAGTTGTCGGTGTTTGTAAAGAATATAATATCAGACGGCACCACTGACCGACCGACCACTGGCCTATAGGCTCATATTACTAACACACCCTTTAAATAACACACAAATATTGCATCGTTTTCAGTTCCTCACAATAGCAACACTCCAACAATGCTCCTGATCACACCTGGTGTTCAGACCAGACGCCCATGGGTGAACAGATGAGCAGTGCATTTGAGATTTAAACAACGAGGAGCTGGACGTGAACATGAGAACTGCGTCCGGCTGAAACCAGCAACAAAAACACTTCGCATTGCACCAGGTGTATGATAGGGCCCTAAGTATGTCCCATCGGGTAATCAAAAGTTATATACACACTTCACACAGTAGATTCACGCCTAGATTAGCTGAACTCACTTGCGTCGTGGCGTCACATTGCGCCGAGTTTATGATAGGACCCTAAATGTTTACCAAAACTGTAATGCCTACTATTTCACTTATTTTAAAGGGTCATGAAACCCCAAAACACTTTTTTGAGATGTAAACAGATATGTATAGGCTACACATAATTGAAAACCCTAAAGGTACTCATTAATGTTATTCATATGTGAATTATTTTTTATTTTATTTTTTTTCAGAGCGATTTCTGTCTTCCGGTTTGAAAAGCTGAGACGGAGCAACGTCACAAAAGCTGATGTCAGCGTGTACTTTTGGCCAAGTATTGGGCTGGTCGAACATGCTGACGTCGACCGTTTCGAGCGATTCTCGACATATATTCATGACATAAAGCTCATTCAATCCATTCACTGCGCTGTAGTATGCATAAACGTCACTTCTGTCAGGTTCGTCTTCCATCATTATTGTTGAGACATGGTGGGGAAGTTTTGGAAGCAGCGTTCAGAAAAGTCAAGGAGGAAAGGGAGGTGTTGTTTTCAGCGTGTCGTGAAGGTGCTCCCTGGATTACTTTTGTGTGGGTAAAGACCGATAATCTATGGTGGAACAGCCGAGGCAGATGGTCGCGCTGATATGAAGTAACCGGGACGCCGTCTATGGAAGCCATTGCTACAAAAGTTTGGTAAAGTAAAATGAACTTGAGGAATCGCACGGCAAACCTACAAGCATTGACATTCATTTCTTAATTTATAACAGGAGTGCAAAATAACCGATCTGTAATGAACAATATTTTGAATGAAATATCAACAAGAATCAAAAGCCACGTCTTCTCCGTTTTATTTGTAGTCACGGACATGCACTAACCCGCATGTGTTCGGGCTCTTAGTGAAATGTGTGCATATTTGAGCTCTCTCATTCGCTGTACTCATCGCTCATCTCATCTCTCTGTTGTAAACATTGCCAACGTGTGACCCAAGAACATGTCTCAGAACCGCTGTAACTGCTGCTGCTGGTATCACCCGTTTTGCAAATTAGCTAATTTTGATGCGCCTAATGACACTCTCCTATATATGCAAACCATTCCCTCTTTCCACACAATACCCATCCCACCTTTTCGCAGTCGACCACGTCCCTTTTTTGACCCCTTTTCAAATCGAAGGTGTGAAAAAACCGTGCTGCAGCAGGGGGGTTTCATGACCCTTTAAAGGGATAGTTCACCCAAAAAGTCATCATTTAGTCACCCTCACATTGTTCCAAACCTGTATGAGTTTCTTTTTTCTGCTGAACACAAAAGAAGATATTTTGAAGAATGTTTGTAACAAAGCAGATAGAGCAACCATTGACTACCATAGTTTTTTTCTAGCCTGCTATGGTAGTCAATGGTTGCTCTATCTGCTGGGTTACAAACATTCTTCAAAATATCTTCTTTTGTGTTCAGCAGAAAAAAAGAAAGTCATACAAGTTTGGAACAACGTGAGGTTGATTTCTGGGTGAACTATCCCTTTAATGTTATATATACACAACCTACATATACGGGGCTTGACGTGAACTTTTTTGCTCACCAGTCACTGTGGCTAGTTAATATCATAATAATTTGGCAGCAGGTTAATTAGGCTGCTGTCACTTTAAGAGCTGACGCACGGATCCATTACACTGTTACACATGCGTTTTCTTTCTCAACTGATTACAGTCACGTAAAACAGAACTGACTGTGTTTACATGAATACTTGCCAAGACCGGCATTTTGACATTATTTTGTGTGTATTTGACTGTTTACGCGCAAAATAACTCAATTTAGTACTGAGAGGTGGATTTATTTTAAGGTTTTATTTAAGGTTTATTTAACCATAAAAGCCTCTCTGAGATGAATAATCTCTTTTACAGGAGTGTCCTGGCCAAAATGGGCAGCAATACATCAGTTTCATCACAAAATATAACAACACAAACACAACACAAACAGACTAAAAACACTAAAAACAGTTACATGTGGTCGAATCGGTATCCATTTGTCGAATAACTGTTTTAAAATTATCCAAAGACAGCAAATTTTGTCATTTAAATTTCGATTGCAGAAGATTCCAGTCAGTTGGAGCTGCATACATAAAAGCCTTTTTGCCTAACGCAGATCGAACTAAAGGTACAGAGAGAGTAAAACAATTTTGTGAGTGAAGAAAGCATTTCAGTATTTATGTGCGCGCACTTCAGGACTGAGCACAAAAGAGTAAAATGATGCGCAATACGCACAATCCCACGCCGAAATTCAAGCCCAGTAACAGCAGCAATATTCATCCGGAGCAAATGAAGCGAGTGAGGGGAGTGAGTATTGAAAGTGCTATTTCAGCATAAAAAAAACGATATTTTTTTCAACACTACATTGCACTTAGTTTATTATCTCAGATGCCTTTTCAAAAGACTGCAATTGAAAAATGTATATATTAGTCTATATATAAAATCCATCCCGACAAAGTGGCTAGTGACTGCGTTACACGCCACTGCTGAAACACACACACATTTGCCGGGTTTTAATGTCAAACCCTGTACACATACACACATATATACAACCAGTGTTCGATTTACACTGTGCAGCATAAGATTCCTTTATTATATTTAATAACAGTAGTCAGTATGCAGTATACTGTGCAGTTTTCAGTAAGTAGTACGTTAGCATTCGAAACACATTCAATCATTATTTTTGTGATTGTATATAATGGCACTAGTGGAACAGAATGACACACTTCACCTCTGAGAACAGCAGATGTTTAGGGGACGTCACCGCCATCATGCAAATATACGGCTGTGTGTGCGTGTTCATGCGTGAGAGGTGGGTTGGTTTACATAATAATTAACGTGTGTGTGTGTGTCCTGCAGGGACGGTGATGAGCTTTCCCCAGGCAGGCTGAAGCGGTGAGGTGGAATGGCACCCCGAGACCTCCGTCCCCTACAAAGTGATGTTCATTAACACAACACACAGAACAGTGTGTGACGCTCTTTAGATCATTATCTGCTGCTGTTTAGAGGTTTGGGGTCAGAAAAATAGGTTAGATTTGTGTAATAAGCATTCATTTGATCAAACATAGAGTAAAAACAGTAATATTGTGAAATAATGTTACAATTTAAAATGTGTTTTCTGTGTAAAAACAGTGGTAAGAAAAACTTTTTGATTTTGAAGATCAAGGTAAATTGTACTTAATTTGTCTTCAGGGAAGTATCTTCTGTTGCTGCCGAAGGGCAATACTAAATAAATAAAAAATTGCTATTTGAACAAAATAAGATTTTTTTTTACAAAGTTTTCACCCCCGGCTCTTAAATGTGTTTCCTGCTGGTGCTTTAGTGAATGTTTAAACCTGTTTTAATAGTTGTGTTTGAGTCCCTCAATCGTCCTCAGATCTCAGAATCACACAGTCACGGACGGAAAGGGTTCAAATGTGCAAAAGATCCTGGAAAACTGATTAATTTGCGGGACCTGGAGGACAAACACGGGACTCAAGAACAACCATCACAAAACACACACAGACACACACACACAATAAGATCTCACTTATTTTGTTCAAATTGTTAACATTTTCACAGATTCTGCAAGGGGTTCGTATCATTCTTCTTGCCACTGAATGTGTTAAAGTGTAATTTATTCCTGTGATCAAAGCTGAATTCATCATCATTACTCCAGTCTGCAGTGTCACATGACCCTTCACAAATCATTCTAATGTGCTGATTTGAAACATTCTGGTTAATATCAATGCTGTCTGAAAACAGTATCCTGACTGAGGTTGAACTACTCAGTATTATGAGCAGCTTGTAGAATATTAAAGTATGTTTCAAAGCTTCCTCAACAATGCTCCTGATGTTCACACACAGATGCTGCTTCTGCATTCTGCTCATGATTCATAGTCACCTGTACTTACGTGATTATAATATGAGCACCTAGATCGACTCTGAATCTCTCAAATGCCATGTGACATGTATTTAAAACCTTTACAGCTTAAGAAGGGGACAGTGGGCTTTATACTAACATAGTGTGCAGTACAGACTTTAAACTGCCCAGTATATGTACAACATAGTGATGAGAAAAAGAGAATGGTTTTACAGCATTTGAAAAAGTAGTCACATTGTTGACAAGATTTAAAGGGTCCATAACACACACAGTCTCATTTTAATCTTGAGTATCTCTAGAGTAGTGTGGATCCTTCATATCTCCCAAGAGTCTTTAGTTTATCATATTTATAAAAGACAGAAACACTGAACTGATTCTTTCTGAAAACAGCCGAGTCCGTGGAGGCGTGCAGTGGGCGGAGCTAAAGACACACACACACACACACACACACACACACACACACACGCATCCACACATCATGGCATTATCCCTGGATAACTCTTGATTCTCTATATGTTGGTGTTGTTCACATTATATGCACTTGCACGCCGATTGTCAACAAAACACACACATTTGATCAGTTTCACTCCCACCTGCGGTTTCCACTCATGACCGGGAACAAACACACACACTCACAGACACACACACACACTTGCAGAACTCCGGAAACACAAACTGCATCCACTGTTCCCTTAACGCTGGGTTATTTGTGAAGCTGAACAAGGTGATCTTTCCCTCATTACACTATTTTAGCAATTTATGACTGATGGTTTGGCTAGATAAGACCCTTATTCATCGTCTGGTGTCGTTTAAAGCCCTTTGAAGCTGCACTGAAACTGTCATTTGGACCTTGAACCGTTTGGGTCCCATTGAAGTCCATTATTTGGAGAAAAATCCTGGAATGTTTTCATCAAAAACCTTCATTTATCTTTGACTGCAGAAAGAAAGACATGGACATCTTGGATGACATGGGGTGAGTAAATTATCAGCAAAAGTTTATTTAAAAGTGAACTAATCCTTTAATCCTTAACTAATGCATTATTCTGGACCCTTAAAATAAAGTGTTACCCAGTATTCCACGTGCCTTATTTAATGCATATATTGATATACACTCACCTAAAGGATTATTAGGAACACCTGTTCAATTTCTCATTAATGCAATTATCTAATCAACCAATCACATGGCAGTTGCTTCAATGCATTTAGGGGTGTGGTCCTGGTCAAGACAATCTCCTGAACTCCACACTGAATGTCAGAATGGGAAAGAAAGGGGATTTAAGCCATTTTGAGCGTGGCATGGTTGTTGGTGCCAGACGGGCCGGTCTGAGTATTTCACAATCTGCTCAGTTACTGGGATTTTCACGCATAAACATTTCTAGGGTTTACAAAGAATGGTGTGAAAAAGGAAAAGCATCCAGTATGCGGCAGTCCTGTGGGCGAAAATGCCTTGTTGATGCTAGAGGTCAGAGGAGAATGGGCCGACTGATTCAAGCTGATAGAAGAGCAACTTTGACTGACATAACCACTCGTTACAACCGAGGTCTGCAGCAAAGCATTTGTGAAGCCACAACACACACAACCTTGAGGCGGAACAGCAGAAGACCCCACCGGGTACCACTCATCTCCACTACAAATAGGAAAAAGAGGCGACAATTTGCACAAGCTCACCAAAATTGGACAGTTGAAGACTGGAAAAATGTTGCCTGGTCTGATGAGTCTGGATTTCTGTTGAGACATTCAGATGGTAGAGTCAGAATTTGGCGTAAACAGAATGAGAACATGGATCCATCATGCCTTGTTACCACTGTGCAGGCTGGTGGTGGTGGTGTAATGGTGTGGGGGATGTTTTCTTGGCACACTTTAGGCCCCTTAGTGCCAATTGGGCATCGTTTAAATGCCACGGCCTACCTGAGCATTGTTTCTGACCATGTCCATCCCTTTATGAGCACCATGTCCCCATCCTCTGATGGCTACTTCCAGCAGGATAATGCACCGTCACAAAGCTTGAATCATTTCAAATTGGTTTCTTGAACATGCCAATGAGTTCACTGAACTAAAATGGCCCCCACAGTCACCAGATCTCAACCCAATAGAGCATCTTTGGGATGTGGTGGAACGGGAGCTTCGTGTCCTGGATGTGCATCCCACAAATCTCCATCAACTGCAAGATGCTCTCCTATCAATATGGGCCAACATTTCTAAAGAATGCTTTCAGCACCTTGTTGAATCAATGCCACGTAGAATTAAGGCAGTTCTGAAGACGAAAGGGGGTCAAACACAGTATTAGTATGTGTTCCTAATAAGTCATTCTGTGCATGTGGGATATTCACATACTAAGTATGCATGCGATTTACTGCAGAAACATGCTACTGTGTGTATTTCTGCCTTTAAACACGGACAGCGTCTCTTCCCTAACACATCAATTCTGTTACAGCAGAAGGAATACGTCCAGCGGCCGCGAGCGAGGCGGCGTGTGAGAATGTGTGCCCTTCTGTTTATCGTTTCCTCTCTGACCAGCCAAATTGCAGGAGCGATTTCCATGCCACGATTCATCTCCCTCACCCTTCAGCCTGTCGCTCTCAGAGTCCGGCTCTGTTCTCCTCCTCGCTCTTTCATCTGCGTCCGATGGCTCTGAGAGAAATCTGCAGTGCCACTTCCCTCTGGACGTGGAGATGAAAATCACAGTGCTCTATCGGAAACGACTGGTGATTTTCCTAAAACTCCGACCTCATCCGAGTCCCAGACAGCAGCGTTTGGCCGAGTATTGATCTTTGTTTTCTTGTCGTCTCACTGTCGATTACCTCCCACGGCAGTTCTCGACTCCACCTCGTCTGTATTTCTCCTCGTTTTCTCTCGTTCCCTGCTGGAGAATCTTAATTAGGATCTGACTAGGCCACGGGCCTGTGAGCATCAAAGAGTAGAAATCAATCCGAGATTGAGACAGAGATGCGCGTGGAGGACTTCTTACCGTCAGGAGCTGCCATCTGCAGACATGCTGAATCACGGCCTCTCTCACTCCGGGAAAGTGTGATTGCTTTCCCTCTCCATCTTTCCTCCTCTACACTCCACTTCTTCCTCTGAGCTCTTCCTTTGTTCTCACAACACACCGGTCACTTATCCGTTCCCTTCTCTGAGTCCGTGTGTTGATGATTCTGTCCTCGCATCAGTCTTTCCTCTCCTCTGTTCATATTTGTTGGTCCCACATGCTGTCCTCGAACACAGGCTTTGGGATTGTCTTGTTGTCTCTCCTGTTCTTCGTCCTGATCCTGCACTCGTCTTTCCTTGTGCTGTATATGTTCTTTCATATCCTTTTCATGTCCAGTTTCTTTTCTATGTTGTTATTGTTTTCCTTTTATCTTTTCTGTACAGTTTTTTTTCCTATTCTGTCCAGCACCTTTCTTTTTTGGTCTTCTTCCTGTTCTATGCAGTCTCACTCATTTCATTTCCTTTTCTTACCTTTCCATTTCCTGCCCTGCCCATTTCCTTTCATTTGATTTTATTTCCTTTGTCTTTTTTTCCTGTCCTGTCCAGTCCCCAGTTTCTCAACCTTTCCTTTCCTTTCCTTTCCTTTCCTTTCCTTTCCTTTCCTTTCCTTTCCTTTCCTTTCCTTTCCTTTCCTTTCCTTTCCTTTCCTTTCCTTTTAGTTTTCTTCCCTTTCCCACTTTTTCCTTTCCTTTCCTTTCCTTTCCTTTCCTTTCCCACTTTTCCCTTTCCTTTCCTTTCCAACATTTCCCTTTCCTTTCCTTTCCTTTCCTTTCCTTTCCTTTCCTTTCCTTTCCTTTCCCCTCCTTTCTATTTTCTTCCCTTTCCCACTTTTTCCTTTGCTTTCCTTTCATTTCCTTTCCCCCTTTTCCCTTTCCTTTTATTTTCTCTCTTTTGCACTTTTTCATTTCCTTCCCTTTCCTTTCCTATTGTTTGCTTTCCAGTCCATTCTGTTCCCTTCCTTGTTTTTCCTTTACTTTCATTTTTCTTTCCTTTCCCACTTTTTCCTTTCCTTTCCTTTGCTTTCATTTTCTCTTTTTCCACTTTTTCATTTCCTTTACTTCCCTTTCCTTTCCCATTTTTTTGCTTTCCATTCCATTCCGTTCCATTCCCTTCCTTTTATTTTCCTTTCATTTTTCTTTCCTTTCCCACTTTTCCCTTTCCTTTCCTTTCCTTTCCTTTCCTTTCCTTTCCTTTCCTTTCCTTTCCTTTCCTTTCCTTTCCTTTCCTTTCCTTTCCTTTCCTTTCCTTTCCTTTCCCTTCCTTTCCTTTTAGTTTTCTTCCCTTTCCCACTTTTTCCTTTGCTTTCCTTCCTTTCCCACTTTCCCCTTTCCTTTCCTTTACCATTTTTTCCTTTAATTTCCTTTCCTTTCCCTTCCCTTGCTTTTCCTGTCCTTTCCAACTTTTTCCTTTCCTTTGCCTTCCTTTCTTTTCCTTTCCTTTCCTTTCCTTTCCTTTTAGTTTCCTTTCCTTTCCCACTTTTTCCTTTAATTTCCTCTCCTTTGCTCCTTTTTCATTTCTCTTCATTCCCTTTTTAATCCCTTCCCTTCTCTTTCCTTTCCTTTCTTTTCTCATTTTTTGCTTTCCATTCCATTCCATTCCATTCCGTTCCTTTCCTTTCCCTTCCTTTATTTTTCTTTCCTTTTCCACTTTTTGCTTATTTTCTGTTCATCGGTGTTGTTGTTTTTGATGTGCTTGGCGACATAGAAAGACAGCCAGAAGGTATCTCTCTAGCCTGACTGTTCTGGTTAGCAGACATCCGCTCCCTGCCCTAACACCCTCACACTCGCACACACACACACACACATGCAAAAACGCGTATTTAATCACAAAAATAAAATAGCAGTCAGAAAGACGTGCAGGTCTCCTTACACAACATGCACACAAGCAAGCAAATATAGCAGCAGCTATGCAAATATACTCATTCGCACACGCTTGTACATTTCCCATCCAGTGAGATGAAGTGGGTTAGGTTGTGTTGGCTCTTTGGCACAGTGCAGCGGGAACAGATGGCCAGGACTGGATCACGTCCCGGCTACAGTTCTTCAGGGAGTGGCACGCAGAAGGGCTGGGGATCTTCAGCCATCCGCCAGCCTGAAACCTCTCTCATTTCAATTTAAGAGCTGACAAATATCACCCCATCTCTGTCTGTCTTTTTTTCCTCTTCTCTCCCTCCCACTGTCTCTCTCCCAGGGTGCTGCTTTCCCACCTGCTCTCTACAATTAATCTAATGTCCTCCTAAATCTTAATTTCAAACCCTCTTCCAAGAAGACGGATCTGATTTTAACTAATTAATAGATCAAGGTATGCAGAACGCTAGACGAGTCTCTGATCGCAGGAGGGAGGGTGGCTTTAGTCCCCACCCAATGAATTTCCCATTTCATGCTCATTTGTTATGTTAACTATTATTCAACATGGCGTGATGAATTGTTGCGATTGTTCAATTTAATCCCTGTAAGACGTCTTCAATCATCTTTGAGTAATCATGTCTGACATGCTCATCAATTATAAACAAAATTGCTTTTTTCTATCATGCGCAAATGTTGCGTATGATTTGCACAGAGGCTCGTTTGCAAGTTTACAAAGCTATATTATCAAAAGTATGAGGATGCTTGAAAACTGCACCTGTATGCGCTTCTTGAACATTTATCGTTTTAAAACCATGGGCATTAATAGAGAGTTGGTCGTGCCGTTGGGCTATAACAGCTTCTGCTCTTCTGGGAAGGCTTTCCACTTGAGGTTGCAATGTTGTTCAAATTGTGGCAGAGATTTACTCCCATTTAGGCACAATGACTCACAGTCAGCCTTCCAATTCATCTCAAAGGAGTTTAGTGGGCTTTGTCCACACCAGACTCAGTAAACCATTTCTTCATGGACTTCGTTTTGTGCACAGGAGGCATTATCACAGGGAAAACAGAAAAGGGTCTACGAAAGTATGTGCCATTCTCCAAAAAAAGTTGTTGATTTCATAGCAGTATGTTTGATTTTATGCTCAGTGTGTAGCTCATTCAGCACAATCTCATAAATAGAATTGGATGTCCACCTACTTTTGGCCATGTAGTGGAACATGAAAAGCATTATTGTTTTCTCATATTACAAACGTTGAATGGTCCTTACATATTCTGTTCGCTATATGTAACCACAAAACCAGTCGGGTCAATGTTTAATTTTTAAAACAAGCTGAAAAATAAGCTTTCCATTGATGTGTGGTTTGTTACGATAGGACAATATTTGAAAATCTGGAATCTGAGGGTGCCAAAAAATCTAAATATTGAGAAAATCTCCTTTAAAGTTGTCCAAATGAAGTCCTTAGCAATGCAAATTATTACTAATAATTCATT
Organism: Gobio gobio; assembly: GCF_949357685.1. Taxonomy (NCBI): domain Eukaryota; kingdom Metazoa; phylum Chordata; class Actinopteri; order Cypriniformes; family Gobionidae; genus Gobio; species Gobio gobio. Next base: position 3,648,298 of record NC_137115.1, on the reverse strand, counting down.
TCTGATATATTTACGGTAGGACATTTACTAAATATCTGGAACATGATCTTTACTTGTTAATATCCTAATGATTTTTGGCATAGAAAGTGCCCCACACAATGTATTGTTGGCTATTGCCACAAATATACCCGTGAGCTCCAGCGTCACACATTGTGTGTTGTATTAGACCTTATATAGCATATTTAATTGCATGCAAATGGTCGTGTAAAGTCTGTTCAATAGGTTGTACTGTAGTGTGCATTGCTCCACTGAATCTATGGTTTTCTGAAAAATACCCAGTGGTTAAATAATAATAACAATGAATTCATAAAATGAGTCAATGGAAACCTATCTAATAAAATAATTAACAATTAAATATGACCTAAAATTGCCCATTGAACAGACTGCATGTTTTTCCACTTGCATCAGTGTTAAATTAGGTCACACTTTAGATTAGGGTCCAATTCTCACAACCTTTACCTCATTTAACTCCTAATTACTGCTTATTAATAGTTAGTAAGGTAGATGTTAAGGTGACGTCACCTGTACACTCTAAAAATAACCCAAGTTGGGTTGAAAATGGACTAACCCAGCGATTGGGTTGTTTTAACCCCGCAATTGGGTTGTTTTAAGCAAACATTTAACCCAACCACTGGGTTAAAACATCCCAATTGCTGGGTTAAAACAACCTAATTGCTTAGTCCATTTTCAACCCAACTTGGGTTATTTTTAACCCAGCATTTTTTAGAGTGTAGGTTTTCTGAGGAGCATTTTTGAAGCCCAAAGTGGGCCGTCGCCATCTTGGCAGCGCATCACCGCACGTCACGCCCAGATAACCGAAAATGGGCAAAGAGGCAGGATGTGGGTGGAGCTGAGGTGCCTGGTGTCTGCAGCAACCCACCTGTCACTCAAGTGGCCACGCCTTTAATTATGCAGAATTTTAAGGCTTAATATAATTTAAACAGATGAGTTATAACAAAATTCACCCCCCCCCTCACAGTTGCTATGAAGGGAAAAATTTGCTATATAGACCAAAACCACTGTAAACATGTTTTTTTACATGATTAATTGCATTTTAAGTCACTTCCGGGTTGGATTCAAGAGAGAGACGCTTGCCGCTTGGTTAGGATTAAGGGATGTAGAATATGGTCATGCAGAATAAGGCATTAATATGTGCTTTATAAGTACTAATAAACAGCCAATATCCTAGTAATATGCATGATAATAAGCAACTAGTTAATAGTGAGAATTGGACCCTGAAAGTGCTACCATAAATTCCTGTCAAATATATATTCCTAAACAATCCTAAAATCACTTTTGGTCACTACTGGGTATGTATATGTATATTTGGCATGTTTCATTTTGTTATCACAAACAAAAAAATGTACTCCAAGTGTCACAATTATGTTCTGGTTAGTCGTTTCTGTCATGTCTGTATGAGTTCTTGTATGAGTTCTGATTAGTTATCTTCGTCCAGCTGTTCCTGTTTAGTTCCCTCATTTATATGTGTATTTATATACTTTTCTGTTCAGTCCTTTGTCGGTTATTGTTTGTGTTGTAAAGAGTGTAAAGATTACCTGAAAACCATGCTTGAGTAAAAGTACAGATTCCTTACAGCGTAAATGACTCCATTACAAGTTACAAGTCACCACTTCCAATACAACTTGAGTAAAAGTCTTAAAGTATCTGATTTTAACAGTACTTAAGTATTTTTCTAATACTAAATATAGGCTCAAGGATGCACTAGTCCTCAACACCTGAGAGACAAACCAGTGAAAATAAGAAACAATTGATTTGTAAGTTGAGAAATCATGTTTATTTTATAAAATCTAAATAAAACTGAACCCCTCAATATTGCAATAAATCAAGGTCAACACAACAACCTCTTAAACGTCTAAAAACTCTCAAGTCTCAGTTAAGCTCAAGTGCACAAAAAGGCCATAAGTAAGCCAATATCCTTCAAAAAGGTCTCTTCAATATAGCGGATACATAAAATAATGTTAAGCTAAGGCAAAACGCCCAAGATATAGTACCTTCAATGCCCTTAGATGGCGATATCGCTTCTTTATAGCAGAAAGAAATGTAATGTGTAATTGCATTACTCAACACATAGTATTGGAGTAAGGAGTACATTTACTTTTTACATTTACATTTACATTTACTCAAGTAGAGAGTAAAAGTTGCTAATATCTGTGATACTCAGTACAACTACAAAGTAGCCAAAAAGATGCTTAAGAGCAGTAAATAATTACATTTACTCAAATACTTTACACCACTGGTACACGGATACTCTTCCTGTGTTTGCTCTTATATTAAAAGACTGTGTATTTCAAACCATCTTCTAAAGCCTAACCGTGACACCAAGCACAAATATGCAATATGCCTACAAAATCTTTAATACGTTTCTAATAATATTTGAAAAAAAGGGTTAAGATGTCTAGCCCGGACATCACTGATTATGCAGTCTGAAATCAAAATGACGTTGGGTCACATATGATATATATAAAGTTCTGTCATGAAACTCACCATGCTTTCAATCACATCATTATCAATAGGGCACAGCTGATTGGTTGCTGCTGCATCAGTTGCCAATGAGCTCGCTGCCCTCCTCCTTCCCCAGCTCCACCTGTGTAGATCTTCTACGGGTACTTCATGTATGCTATATTGTACCAGCATGATCTCATGAACATGCATAGCACGGATTGTATTTATTATGCGATTTATATGTCAGAATGAGTTTTTACATGCATATAATAATAATAATAATAATCTTTATTTTATATAGCGCCTTTAAAAAGAGAATCTCAAAGCGTGCACGCTAATATTTGTCAAGCAAATATGTCACACAGTTTTCACGTGCATGTGATACGCACTTTATAACATATTATATGCACATAACCCACACCACTAAATGGGGTGTCATATGCACGTAAAAACTAATTTTGAATAAATCACACAATAAAAACAATATATGCGCATTTCACGAGAACGAGTTGATTGATTGTACTTGCTCACAGCGGCATGTCATGTATGTATTGACAGTAGCAAATCTATTCCGTCAAGACCAAACATAGCAACATTGTCATACCCATTACCAGGCCAACACTCCTAGAGTTGCCATGACAGAACTTCACATTGCAATAAAAACGAGACCATGTCTGGCCAATTCATCTGAGCCACAGGGACTCCATTCCCATAAATGAGCCGTATATGCTTCCAAGCACTAGAGCACCTATAAAAGCAAACCTCCCTTTCCTTTGATGACCTGCCGCTGTCAGGCCAAGTGTAAAAAACAGTCGCCCCATAACCCTTTATAGGAGCGAATTCATCACGCCACTCTGATGGACGGTAAGAAAGTCTGAAAGGTGTTTGGGTAAAAACATGGTGATGTCTCTCCACCTAGCGAGGAACATCATCAACTCGCGCGTGTACAGAGAAACGACGGCGGTGAGTGAAGTCATCATTACCTCCTAATAGACTTGGTGTAATGACTACTTTCACTCTCTTTTTTTCAGGCCCTTTCCCTCTCTCTGATGACAGTCGTCTAATGGAGACTAAGCAGGATCATTCCCCACTCCTTAAAACACAGCCCGCCGCGCTCTTTAATTCAATAGCTCTTTTCCCCTATTCCATCTGGAGCAGTGCTGATGATGTTTACTCCCTTTGAAGCAGACGGCGACGGCAGAACAAAAGGAAAACACGCAATTGTCACCAGTCTCTTCAAAAAGCCATTTTGAGCATCAATCTTGTTTTCATTTTCTCTTTTTTCCGTCGACACGATCCGTGGTCAATAGAGCCGGTAGCGGTGTCAAACTCTCCGCGTCAGCTGAGGTGTTTGGTTAAAGATAAATTGGCAGGGATGTGCTCGCCCTTGGCAGGTTATACATCATGTGGATGCATTCCCTCTTAAAGTTGGATGAACACAGCGGCAGCGAGACAGCTAAATACATCAGTAAATACAGCGGATACAGATGCACCTTTAAAACCTGCATTCACTGCGCGGTTAAACCGCAAACCCCATTAAGATATCTTTGAAATATGGTGGCGATCATTTGTTTAAGCTAATTTATTGTAGATAAAATTGCGGTTTACAAACAAGGCATCCCGGAAAATACATTTCTTAAGATTCACCAGCCTGGTCTCATTGTTAATACATAGGCATTGTGGCACGAGGAGCAAACGACAGACACAGTGGGTGTGGCGTCAGGCCTCGAAGAGGCATTTATTAACACAAATAAACATTACAATTTTCAAAAAGGGGAATAAATTGTAAAACAAACAGGGGATCTGGACAATCTAAAAATAAAACCATTAAAAACCATAATCTCAATACTAAAATAACACCACTGACATATACACTCACCTAAAGGATTATTAGGAACACATACTAATTGTGTTTGACCCCCTTTCTCCTTCAGAACTGCCTTAAATCTATGTGGCATTGACTCAACAAGGTGCTGAAAGCATTCTTTAGAAATGTTGGCCCATATTGATAGGAGAGCATCTTGCAGTTGATGGAGATTTGTGGGATGCACATCCAGGGCACGAAGCTCCCGTTCCACCACATCCCAAAGATGCTCTATTGGGTTGAGATCTGGTGACTGTGGGGCCATTTTAGTCCAGTGAACTCATTGTCATGTTCAAGAAACCAATTTGAAATGATTGGAGCTTTGTGACGGTGCATTATCCTGCTGGAAGTAGCCATCAGAGGATGGGGACATGGTGGTCATAAAGGGATGGACATGGTCAGAAACAATGCTCAGGTAGGCCGTGGCATTCAAACGATGCCCAATTGGCACTAAGGGGCCTAAAGTGTGCCAAGAAAACATCCCCCACACCATTACACCACCACCACCAGCCTGCACAGTGGTAACAAGGCATGATGGATCCATGTTCTCATTCTGTTTACGCCAAATTCTGACTCTACCATCTGAATGTCTCAACAGAAATCGAGACTCATCAGACCAGGCAACATTTTTCCAGTCTTCAACTGTCCAATTTTGGTGAGCTCGTGCAAATTGTAGCCTCTTTTTCCTATTTGTAGTGGAGATGAGTGGTACCCGGTGGGGTCTTCTGCTGTTGTAGCCCATCCGCCTCAAGGTTGTGTGTGTTGTGGCTTCACAAATGCTTTGCTGCATACCTCGGTTGTAACGAGTGGTTATTTCAGTCAAAGTTGCTCTTCTATCAGCTTGAATCAGTCGGCCCATTCTCCTCTGACCTCAAGGCATGATGGATCCATGTTCTCATTCTGTTTACGCCAAATTCTGACTACCATCTGAATGTCTCAACAGAAATCCAGGTGAACAGGTGTTCCTAATAATCCTTTAGGTGAGTGTATGTTCTTCTTTATATTTCTAGTATATCTAGTATTGCATCATGTGCTGGTGCTTGTTTTCAAGCGCTACAATCCCAAGCTAAATGCTAAAGAACGGCAGAGATACAGGAGAGCGACTCGCTCTTACCCCTAGACAAACATCAGAAGGAAGTCCTTCAGCGACGGAACCTGGAGGATCCTCGAAGCCTCGGGAACTGAAGCGGATCCTGAGAGTGTTATCAGATCAGCATGACAACACCTCAACACCATCACCTCCGTTCAACAACAGCACAAATCTAGACATAACGAGGACGCGATTGAATGAGGAAACTTGTTTCTCAAATACAAGACTGGAAGTGAGAGATAAAGAAGGAGAGGAGAGAGTGACGACAGCCCACTGGGGGAGATTTGATGAGATCCGAAGTTCTGTTGGCTAACAAGACCTGAGCATCATCTTATCTGATAACACTGCTCCAGCTCACACACACATGCACACACACACACACACACACACACACACACACACACACACACACACACACACACACACACACACACACACACACACACACACACACACACACACACACACACACACACACACACACTACTCTCAGTCACTGTGTCACCACTTGAAAAATGGTGGAATTGCAAAGAATCAATATTTTCCCTCATGTCCTTCCTCATGCTACATTTCCTAAAAAGGTCAGTCATTTATTAAATCTTTACTAGCGAGAACATGATTCGTTATCAGTGTGTTTTAGACTCTGTTAAAAACTTTTTCATTCTCTTCATTGATTCACTCATATTGATTTTAGTCTAAGCATCAGACTTTTGTCAGCTGGTAGTTTACTAAGGCTGAGGCTGGGCAGAGCAAATACTAAATACATTTTATTTAGGCTACTCATTTAGCCCATTTAATAATTTACGTAGTTGTGTTATCATAGGAAATTACATGCTCAAAATGTGAATAATTGTTTGTCCATCATTTTGTGAGCAACTGGTGATAAAGAAGAAGGGCTACTGTAGAAACAAGGCGGCACAAAATGGCAGTTTCACTGTAAGGGACCCACGGTGTGTGTAGATAGAAACAGCTAATTCTAAGGTAATAAACACATAACGGCTCATTATATAAGGTCTTTATACACCACTGAAAACATAGTTATGTGTATTATAATGCATTTCTGTCAATAGATCCTCATAAATACTACACACTGCACCTTTAAACCATGAGGGTGAGTCAGTGGTTATCATATTGCAAAGTGCAAACTTTCCGCGAGAGTTCTGCCAGTGAAGACGTCTCAATCGCCAGTCAATTATTCACTACAGCAAGTAAAAACTAACCGAGCATAGAGCATCTGACGCTGCATTAACGGCACATTCTCTTAGAGACGATGAGAGATGAATCTAATTTATTTTCTTAATATTTCACTTTTGGCCCATTGTGAATGTTTTTTTTTTTTTTGTAAATCGAGAAGTATATTGTGTTCAAGTTGTTTCTGAAACGAGGAGTACGCTAATCTAACTAATCTTAATATCCTCGTAGTGTGTCCATCAGTTATGTGTTGATGAGCTGTGAAATACTGTGGGGCAAATTAATTGTAATATTAATTTAATATTAAAAGTAGTCTAATCATAATAATAACTTAATATGCCTTGCGTGCCCATCCGCTGCTCCACTTTGAAGGGCTAAACAGCGTCCACAGGCATGACATCAAAGTGATTAACTGTTTTATCCAAATCCACATATATAGAAATAATCATAAATGTTTCTTGAGCAGCAAATCAGCATATTAGAATGATTTCTGAAGGATCTCTCTGAAGTAAGATTTTTCCACTCAGAGCTAAAGCCAGGAGAAATCTCTACTCATGCATTTTGTGAAATGAAGAGATGCTATATGCATAAAAATGAACAGTATTTTACAGTAATTATGTTTATGATTGACATACAATAGCTTATGTTTGTCAATCCATCCATCTTCCTCCGCTAATCCCGGGCCGGGTCGCGGGGGCAACAGAGACGCCCAGACTTCCCTCTCCCCATGCCCGAGCCACCTCAGCTGGCTCCTCTCGATGTGGAGGAGCAGTGGCTCTACTCTGAGCTCCTCCTGAGTGACCGAGCTCCTCACCCTATCTCTAAGGGAGCAGAGATTGAGTCGTTGGGGCCCTCGCCTTTGACTGCCGACCAATCCACTATGCACCGGCCCCTTATGATCCCTCCTGCAGGTGGTGAGCCCACGGGAGGGCGGCCCCATGTCACTTGTTCGGGCTACATCTTGGTCCTTGATAATTTGTTCTTCATAATTAGGGTTGGGTATCGTTTGGGTTTTTTCTCGATTTTTTTTTTTTTAATGGCCACAAAACGAGGTGGATAACATTAAATGGCTTTTTATTTATTTATTTAAATTGAACCATTTATTAAAAGTTTAATGTATACTTAAATGTATGAATATAAATAAATACAAAACACAATTGACTTATTTACAAATTATAATTGACTTATTTACAAATTCACAGTAAAACCTAATAGCCACCTAACCCAACTACAACAAGCCTAATATAACTCTAAATAACAGTTACAGTAATAACAGCAGTTAGCCTAGTCTGTATTCTCGGTATGCTACTAACCAGCTTCGAGCTTCAGCTTTATTTTGAAATATGATCATTTTCTCTGGCTAAATATTTTAGAACGCATCGCCTTAATGTTTCTCACATGACACAGCAGCCGCAATAGCGCTGACAGCTCAGCTGTATCGGGTTTATTTCGTTTTTTCTTTTTATTCAAAATATTCACAAACTTCTTAACTGTGTCACGAACTATCTGATGTTCAAATGTGTGAGTCAATGTGTGTTAGTTGATCTATAAAGCGCAATGGGCGGCGCCATGTTAGTTTGCGCCTCAGAATCGGATCTGTCGGATTTACAACACTTGAGTTCATTCTCGTCTTACAAAATACATGAAAGTAAGTGACCAGTGAACTGGAAGAAGAATAGAGTAAACGATATAGCTACTATTTAATGTGCATGTATCTGATGTGAATAAAACATGTAACGTTAGTCAAATTATAACCGCCTGAAAGGATTGTCATTGCCGCTTTCATAGACATCAGTGTGTGTGTTTTGCTAGTAGCTACTTATGAGCATTTAAATGTCTGAAACCTGGAATAAACATGATGTCGTTGAAAACACTGAATAGTTGTCATGAGTTGTGATGTGACCAGCGCTGAGCGTGTCTCTGGCTCGGTGCCAGCCAAAGCACCCGAAAGCACGTTTGAATTTTGGCACCGAAATGAGGAACCGAAATCTGCGTTCTGATTCGGTCCGGTACATACCGGTTATATAAGTACCGGTGCCATATTGGAACCGGATTTCGGTACCCAACCCTATTCATAATGGGCTTCTTCACCTCCCCAGGAAGAGCACAGATGCCCGAGCCACCTCAGCCGACTTGTCTCGATGTGCAGGAGCAGTGGCTCTACTCTGAGCTCCTCCTGAGTGACCGAGCTCCTCACCCTATCTCTAAGGGAGTGCCCAGCCACCCTATGGAGAAAGCTCATTTCGGCCGCCCGTCCCTAAAACCAGAGATTGATTCGTCTGGGCCCTCGCCTTTGACTGCCAACCAATCCATTATGCACCGGCCCCTTACGATCCCTCCTGCAGGTGTTCAGCCTACTCGTTTGGGCTGAGCCCGGCCGGGCCCCATGGTGGTGCCCCGGCTGTGCCATGTTGGGCTACATCTCGGTCCTTGATATTTTGTTCTTCATAATGGGCTTCTGAACCACTCTTAGTCTGACCCGTCCCCTAGGACCTGTTTACCTTGGGAGACCCTACCTGGGGCATATAGCCCCAACAACATGGCTCCTAGGATCATTCTGGCAGAGTCCTGCACGGGTGCGGGTACCTGATGAGTGACCCACCCAAACTGTGTTGGATACGGGTGCGGGTCGGGTCGGACAAGGGAGAACACGGGTCTAAACACGGGTTTAAAACAGTCTGGTGCAAATATATAAAAATATTTGTATGTATATTGTAGATGTGTTCCTGAAAAATACATGCATATTTTTAGGAACACATCTACAAAAATATGCCTTGCCTGTATTTCAAGTTGATCAAATCATTTCAAATCCATATCAGTTTATTTGTGCGACGCGCGCGCCCTCCCAGGAGAATCACAACCGGTGCAATCTGCCTGCACTGCAGTCGTAGAGATGGATCCTGAGGAGATGAAGAAAAGATAGCCGCAAATGTGGAACTTCATCGCTGAGGAAGCACGCAGATAACTGTGATAACAAACCAAGCACACGCAGTTCTATCGAACAGTATTTTTCAAAAGTGGACAGAACTGAAGGTGCCTCGTAGAGATGATAAGGACATATAACCATGCTTGACAGCTTCGGCTGAAGTTGTCCTTTTGTTTATGTTCGTGTAATAACTTCAGTATGCTGGCAATAAACATTTTTGTAAGTGTATCTATAATGTTATATGCTAAACGGATTTTATTGCGGGTGCGGGTCGGGTGTCGGTTCTTTTTTTTAAGCGGGTCGGGTGCGGATTTTAATTAATGCTGTTGTCGTAAAACGGGTCGGATGCGGTTTTAGGCACTGCGGGTATGCGCGGGTGTGGGTTTACAAAATCGTACCCGTGCAAGACTCTGCATTCGGGTTCTCAAACCCCTCCACCATGATAAGATGGCAGTTCAAAGACGTCTAAAACATCTTTTCAACCAGGCAGATGAGACCTAATAAGTCTGTAAAGTGTAGTGCAGTTATTCCTCTTGTAGAAAGATATATATAGAGGCAAATCCACTGACAGTCATACTAACTTAATTAAGTTGCATTAATGCATCATTCTGAATAATTATCATAATAGAGATGAGAGAGAATATTCGTTTTAATAAACTGACCATATAAGTCTTTAATGATGAAACTATTCAACATATAAAGTTTTGCATTTGAAGACACAATGATAAATATTATAGTTTCTGGAATATGTTGTATTTTTTCCGTTGTCCAGGCTGCTGCCAAACGCTGTGGGTGCAGATTACACGTCTCACAGAGAACATATCATTTACACCGCCTCATTGTGGCGGCAGCTCTTTGAAATCATTAAGTGTTGTATTTCCACAGTTGGAGCCAAATGGCCCAAACAGAACTCTTTCCAAAATTATTTACTAAACATGTTATTTGCTTCCTTGGCCCATTTGACATGGGGAGCATTTAGCTGGTAGTTCAATTCAATTCATGTTTATTTGTATAGCGCTTTTCGTAAAACTAGCAATGATACAATGTCCTATAATGAAGGGCACTAAATCATTAACTTTAACTGTGTAAAGGAAAAAAACTCCAACGGTGGTGAGGTGTTGGAGAAATCAATAAAATAACGGCATATAACAATATAGGCTACAGCTGTAAGCTAGTCATGCGTTCAGTCAGACAGACGACATGATGCTTTCTGCCAACACATTATTATTATACAGCTTGTGATTGCAGTGATTGCAATATAAGAATAATGTAATGGAATAACATTAACTGTTTCCATCCAAAGTTGTGCGAAAAATTTGAATATTGCATAAAACATTTGCAAATAAAGCCCTGTTTCTGTCTTGTGTTATTCAATTCTTTTGAATCTGGTGCAAAGTATCAGTAATAAACAAAAGTCTGCAATAGCCTTTAACTCTTTTTTTTCCATATGATAAATGATTTGTGTGAAATCCAATAACACTGTCATGTTATCTTGCAGTCAGATGCGTTTCTATCATTGTTTATGAGCATGTTTTCTTGTTGACAAGTTTCTAATAATACGCCCCAATTGAACGCATACATTTTTATGCATATTTTAAGAATGCTACATTTCAATATATAGCATTAAAGGGACACTCAAATCCATTCAGTCGATCTCCGGGTCTGTCAGTAGCACTTTTAGCATAGCTTAGCATAGATCATTGAATCTGATTAGAGCGTTAGCATCTCGCCCAAAAAAATGACCAAAGAGTTTTGATATTTTTCCTATTTAAAACTTGACTCTTCTGTAGTCACATCGTGTAATAAGACCGAAGGAAAATGAAAAGTTGTGATTTTCAAGGCCGATATGGCAGGAACTATAATCTCATTCCTGCGTAATAATCAAGGAACCATGAGTGCAGCGGCACAATGATATTACGCATTGATTGATTGATTGATTGATTGTAGTTAATTCATATTACTCAGTACTTATTTGAGTAAGTACAAAGTACTACATCACATTAAAATAAAGTGTAACCTTAAAATGCTAAGAAAAATATATATTTTAAAGGTTCTTTGATTAACTCAAAGTGGTTCCTCCATAGCATCGCTGCAAAAAAAGTTTTTTTAGCACTTGTATTAAGTTAATAATTATTTAATGCCCTGTCAATGAAACAGCCACAAAATAAAAAGGCCAACAAAATCCATGGTCCTCTAAGTCATGGGACCCCAAATTGCAAATCCATGTAAAGAGGCTCTTCTAACACAGCTAATGTGGGCTGATTCATTATCCTCAGATGAGCTTTGAACCCGCAGCAGGAGAGCGGCTCCAACACTTAACAGTAGATGAGTACTCATGCCTCGGTAGGAGCTCAGCACTAAACCCTCCGCGGCAGATGAGTACTCAGGGATCTGTCCTAAATTGAGCCCAGTTGGAGCCTCGTGTGTCAGGAGCTTCAGTCCAGCTTTAACCATGTCTGAGACAGCAGAGTCATGACCAGCATCCATCTGCCAATCAGAGTCCCAGCGGAAAGGAAGGAGCCCAGGGATCCAATCGGGAGCACGGTGTAAATTCAAATCTGCGCAGGAAACCAAGGAAGGTGCGGATGGACATGGCGTCTGCTGTTCTTGGTGTGTTATCTGAATGATAGCAGGAGTGGAGGCTGTTAGTCAGCTAATGAGAGAGTCACGGGTTATCTTGTGGCGGGTTGGGGGTTTTGGAAGTCTCTAGGCAAGGCGAGTGAGGACTATATCACAGGACATTTTTCAACTTGTATGTGTTTACAGAAGAAAGGACTGCTGGTTGAATCGGTCCAGATGTGCGTTAAAAACCTGTTTATATATCACTGGGGTATGATTGGCGGACTTCTGTTACAGCTCTGGAAATTACTGTAAAAAGTTTAATTGAAAGTAAATAACCTGTAAAATCTTTGTCAGAGTAAAAGCCTTTTCAGAAACGATGCGTCTGTTCGCAAAACTTTTGCAAGCAAAAAAAGTTTTGGGCTCCTCTAAGAAAATTTGCATCCACACAAAAGTTTTGTAAGCGAACGTGAAGTTTCTCAGAGGAAACGGAAGCAAAGTTCGTTGGGAAATGCAATTTGCAAAGGTCATTGGAGAACACAAAATATTTCATGAGTGAATGCAACGTTTCTCTGAGAAAGCAATCGTTTTGAGAACAGATGCAAACATTGGGGGGAACGCAATTCATTTTATTTTAAGCAAATGCAATTTTCTCAGGGAAACACATATTGGAGAATGCAAAATATCCTGCAAGTGAATGCAACGTTTCTTGAGGGAAAGCACAAGTTTTGCAAGCGAACACAAAAACATTTAATCCCATCTCAATTCTTTTCCATCACCATGCACTAGAGGTCTGCAATCCCGCGGCACGCGGCCTCCCTCAAAAATATAACTATCTAATAATTACAGCATGCAACAGTCTGTAACTGCAGACCTCATGAGTTGTGTGTGTGGAAATTGGAAAACGAATAGCCTATAGACATCAAAACGAGAGAGAATCCAAATGGACCGCAACTTAAAAATCAGCGTAGAGCGGGCGGGAACGGGACAAAGCGGGAAAGTTTCAGATGGGAGCGGGATAAAATCTAATTTATTTTTTGATATTTTAAAAAATTAATCCCACGGAGACCTCAACCATATACCTCCATCATTATCCAATAAATAAATGTTGAAATACCTAAAATTTAGGTTGCACTTTATTTTACAATACGTGCACTTATAGTGTAAGTGAAAATACCGGTTACTATGAGGTAACTACTTGGGTTAAGGTTAGGGATGCACAATATATCGAGCACCATATCAGTATTGGCTGATATATGTTACTTTTTAATGTTGTTGTCATTAATTAATTAAAATAATGGATTATTTCCTTCGGCTGAGACACTTCAGATGTGCACTGTCCTCAATTATGATTTTGAATGGCTTAAAAGTCGTTTTGATCTTCATAGTAATACAATCATTTCGTTCAGTTAGAGAATAAACACTACAATTAAAAACTGAACGTGTCTTTTCAATAAAGTGTGAGTGAGCCGAACGAAAGTCACGGCACAGACGCAGAAGTGTCAGATTTCATTCCTCACGAAGAGCTGAGGTAACGTTAAGCGCCAGTCTGGCACGTTTTCTGATCGCATATTGAAGCAAAACTATCACAGGAATTCATTGAATAGTTGAAACACTCACTTTACTCTGCATCGCTCCGTTATGAATGTCCGTGCGGCCGTCTGTGTCTTACATTCTGTGTGTGAGATCTCTCCCCTGTTGACAGTTGATAACATGCGGAACAGCTCCATCTACTGGCTGTAGTCTTTAGCCTCTGGCCAAAAAATCCTCTGATGACACAAAATGACGATATTTGCATCATCTGAGGATTTTTTCGTGCCCGACACTGCATATTACTAACACACCCTTTAAATAACACACAAATACTGCGCTATTGACTTTAGAGCAGGCTCGTGTTGGTCAATGGTCAGTGGTTTTCAGTTCCTCACAATAGCAACGCTCCAACAATGCTCCTGATCACACCTGGTGTTCAGACCAGACGCCATGACGAACATGAGAACGGCGTCCGGCTGAAACTCGCAGAACACACTTGAGTCACGCCTGGAATGATTGGGCCCTAACACTTAATGAAGACATAATGAAGTATTGAGATTAAAATATTCTCTCCATCAGCTCATTATCGAATATTAACAATGTCCAAAAAACAATTTCCGTCCTTGACGAACTGTTAAAACGATTTATTTGACCTTTACAGTTTGCGTTTGACACACAACCAATCACTCTTCAGGACAGGAGTGCCGCTGTGACCTCATTCCATGCAAGAATGTACTGTGATTTTTGAACAATAGACTTCAGGACTCTAGAGACTCTGTCGATTTTTACTGTAAGTCACAAAGGATCACAGAGAGTTTGAACATCACAACTCTCACCATAAGAAATATGAGCTGTATGAAGCAGCCGCAGAACCTCAGGCATTAGGACTATGGGGCTTTGTGGATGAGAGCATCTGTCTATGCATCCTGCTCCCCGTCCAGGCAGAGGGGATTGTGGGAGAGATTCTCACTCGCTCTCTGCAGTGTTTAAACAGATGGGCCCTCCAGCTCCAAGAGTTACACACTCGCTCTCTCTGTCTAACACAGATACACATGCACACACCACCTAGCAGTGGCGGGGAGGAGAGAAACGGATGCCCTCAGAAATGCATGAGACACACTGGCAGGAGAGATAAAGAAACAGAGGAAGTGGATGGAGACCAGAGCACTGGATCGGCTCCAGTTGCGTTCTGCATTAAGTTCAGGGTTGTTGGATAATGCAGTTGGGTAAACATGATGTCCCCTGGCTACCCTCCGAGAGCCAATAAACTTCAGACACTTCGGAACCACTACGCCACTTAAAACGGAGCGTGCGTGGTGCCAAACATACTCACAACCTACATGCGCATTTTCCCATTGTCTTTTACCTGGTTTCTCTGACTCAGCAGCTGATTGGATTCATTATAGCACTACATGCGCACGTTTCAGTGCGGCGGGAATTATGTCGGAGAGGCAAATAAAGGAGAAAAAGTGGAATAGCACACAGTCAGCGGTAGTGCTCAGATTAGGAGGAGGATCTGAAACTCTGTTGGCTTGACAGACTGCAGCTGTGTGTATTCGGCTCTCACCACACCTGAATGATTACAGCGAGGTTGCTTTAAACCACACACACACACGCACAAGCATTTTTTGAGAAGTTGTCTCTTCGCTCTCATCTAACAACAGAACCATGCCCACAAAAAATAAATGCATGCAGTTAGAACTGAGTGTACTGGAGAGAAGTTGTCAAAAATATCAAAAGAAGCTCATCAAATTCATGTCATTTTACATAACAGGGTTTTCTTACACAAGAAAACATGTATTATTACATAAAATATATACAATATTTAACTGTTTAAACTGCATATGTTTATTAATAGACTTGGTCGGTGTCGTGTCATACACTCTAAAAAATGCTGGATTAAAAATAACCCAAGTTGGGTTAGTCCATTTTCAACCCAATTTGGGTTATTTTTAACCCAGCATTTTTGGGCGTGGCGTGGGGCTGGAGTCGGCGTGGGGTAAAACAGTCCATTCCCCCACAATAGAATTCAAATTAATTTATTATTTACTTTAAATGCATGGGGTTAACCCACTTCTGCCGCTCGACAGAGCAAGATATGGAGAAAAACTGAGCCGTATTGGGTCAGATTGTCCGTACTGTATCTGTGACTGATAAATGACCCAACGGAATCAATGGCCAGGTGTCATTTTCTCAACAAAATATATGCTGACCTGACCCCCAAATGGGTATGACATGCCAACTTCATAAATCACCCAGTCTTTCCATTAAGACTTAGATTCAGTGTTCCTGAATTTAATGGATTAAACAAATGTATTACATACATTTAACATTTTAAAATGATCATAAAACGTCTTGTGCTGTGAAATGAAACATGAAATGTCAAACGTTAATTTACCGCAGTGCCGCGTTTAACAAACATTTGTCAAAAGCCTAACATCCAGTTATATGATGAGCTGTTTGGCATCAATGACACAGGTTTAGACATTCGTCAGTTTTCTGTTGTCTTGCATGCATGTGGCTTTATCTGTTTATTTATTCGTTTTTCTTGTTAGTAGAGCCATGCATGAATGAATTAGTTCAGCATTTACATTTAACAAAGCAAATTCAGAGTTGACATGTCAGTGTCACCATACTATTCAAATTACTGACAATAGCAACGTTTTTTTTATGTGCTTTTTAATAGCAACCGTCTTCATAAAAAAACTGGGTGATTTATGAAGTAGTCTAGCTATTATGTCGTGTAATATTTGTGGGAGCAGCTGCATTTTGACGGGAAAAGTGTTGTACATATAATGTGACTATCAGCTTGAAAGCTTTAAAGCTTGAAGCACACGCATGAGCCCAGCCCTTCCCATCATGAAATAAGGCTTTTGAATGTTTTGTACATTAATAACCTCACGCATTATGTGGCTATGTGATCGCTCATCATGAAAAACTGCTTTAATGATAAATTGACGGCATTTCTGATGCCGTTCGAGTCCCGTGACAAGTATGACTTTATTGACGTTTTGTTCAACAAACTTTTGTCTTTGCAATTAATGAAATCTCTTTTTTTAATCTTTACAATAATACCAGCATTATGTAGTGCAAATGTTTAATTGTAATGGACGTATTGCACAGGCTTTCGGAATTGACGAACGGCTCCGTCTGTTTATTCTGCAGTATAAAACTTCAGATCAGGGTTTTTTAACTTACTAGAGGTGCAGAACGACACATGGCAACTTTTCGGCATTGCACCAAACAAAAATAAATCGTAATCATTACAAAGAGTAATGATAATGTGACAGAAGTGCTCCGAGACACGAAGGTTGAGAATCCAAACGCAGCTTTATTTTAAAGGGTAATCCACACTCGTCGTCAACAAACAGGCAAGAGGTCATAACAGGTATTCAATCCAATCAGGCAAACAAGACATGAGAGATAGGCAAACGGGTAATCCATGGAACAGGCAAGAAATCCAAAACCAAGAGACAAGAAACCAGGGAAAACAGAAATGCAGTAATTACACTAAACAAGACTTCGCCATGAATGAATGAGATAACCAGGCTTATATAGGGTGAGGTAAACAGGGTAATGAGACACAGGTGGATGTAATCAGGGATGATGAGTCCGGGCAGAGTGTATTATGGGTAATGTAATTTGTAGTGATATGGCAATAGTCTGTGGTGGAGTGCCCTCTGGTGGACTACACGGGCACTCTTACTGGTGATCGTGACAGATAAAGCGTCTAACAAGGTCTACGCGCGTTCATTCGAATGGCTTGTTTTACCCCACGGCATAAACGGATATGACGTTTTTGTGGACGTTCCCTCGCCTGACAAGCCATACCCACATCAAGATGTTGGGTCTGGGAACACACCATTGGCAGGGCTCAATCCGAGGGGCGGGATAAACGGTTTTCTTTCAAATTCCCTCTGAACACAATAGGATAGCGCAACAACCAACCAGAGCAACAAAAAAGGTGAAGCGGAGCTGATAGATTAAACTTTCGCCGTATCCGGTCTGCAAAACTCTGAACACATCTTCCTTTCTCAAGAATGACTTCAGTGCCGTTCTTTGTTCTTTCCTCAAAGAAAAGCTGAACTCCAAGTCTTCCAGAGTCGCGGCCAAAGCCGATTTGAAAGACGGCTATTCGCCAGCTTCTTTGTTTATAAGTAGCAACTCCGCCGCAACTCTGCCACCATTAAGTTAAGCACGCCCACCGACTCTATACACAATGTGATTGGCCTGACCAGAGTTTGGTTTTTCCAGCTCGCAAGCCAACGGAGAGTTGCTAGACGACCCTGGCTGCAAATTACATCTGCTGCCGCTAGGGTGCGTCTAGATTTATAGGCTAGGTAATGCCAACCAAGTCTATACAAATGCATTTACATACATTTACAAACAGACAAACACATATACACACACAAACACACAATCAAGCACACACACACACACGCACACTCACACACACCAGGGTTGTTATTGTGAACTATGACTAAAACTAACAATATATGCACAAATTCTCAGTGCATTTCCAACATTTCTCTTATGAAAGAGAAATAGTAGAACACGATGCGTAAATGTTGGCAAGTGGAGAGCAAAGCACCCTTCATTCAGAAGCTGTATTAGGTGAGTGGGCAGGTAAATATGTTGTATGCGTGTCAGACAGTTCAGAAACACAAAAAGAACTCAAATCACAATCTTTAAAGTGAGACGTCTGTCAGACTGTGCCTGTCAGACGCTGAACAGCGAGGGGTCCTCCTACTCAATCCAGTCAGTTGTGATTTTTAGGGATGTTGTCATGGCGAGGGCTCAGCCACTCTCGTCAAAAGATTCCATGACATCACACTGTTATCCTGCAGCTCTGGCCAATCAGAAGGCGGCGAGTGTGAATACAGGCTGAGATGGAATCCACCAGCAGGACCATAGAGTAGCAGATGGCTTAGGCGTCTGGGAGCTGGGAGCAATCTCTTCTCTTTTTCCCATCTCAATCCATCTCTCTCCCTCTCTTTAGTCTTGTCTACTACAGCGTAAGATTCAGCTTTTCTCTAAACATATGGGCATTTATTCAAATGCAATATGTGTAACACAAGTTATTCATTAAGGGGTTGATCCCCAGCAGCCACAAAACCCAATACTTTAAGCAACATATACTACAGCCGGAATAGTGCTTATAATCAGTATTGAGATGACTTCTCTAATGGCGACATTTGTAAACTGAAGCATTCAAACGGGATGTTTAGGTGTATTTTGAATGCAACTTCCAAACAAATTGCTCAACATTCATATTATTGGTCACTGGCTGACATGGTCAGTTTGCATAACTAAAGCATGCATGCATGCATAAATAATAATGATAATAAATAAGGGGGTGAAAAAAAGAACAAGCAAGCAATAAACAGCTCACAGAACTTGAGAACATAAACTGAATGAATTTAAAGCAAAATATCAGGATAGATAAAAACTACATGCTCAAATGTGTTTACAGCAAATCAGTAAATATAAGAAAACCTCAACACTCTCATCTGCAGCTGCTCAAGATCATAAATCATAATTTAATTGGTGAACAAGTGCATGGTCCACAGAAAAGCATTTCGTTAGTAAAAACACTTGTACATTATGTGCCACTAGCATCACCTACTAGAACTGAAATAAACTTAAATGAGGTTTCTCTGCTATATTGGTCGGCCAAATATATACACTATATTGTAAAAGTATTGGGACTCCCCTCCAAATCATTGAATTATGGTGTTCAATCACTTCATGGCCACAGGTGTATAAATCAAGCACTAAATTAAGCACACGCAGACGCTTCTACACACATTAGAGAGAGAATGGGCCGCTCTCAGGAGCTCAGAGAACTCAAGCGTGGGGCCGTGATCGGTGGACATCTGTGCAATAAGTCCATTCGGGACATTTCCTCACTACTAAATATTCCACGCTCAACTGTTAGTGGGATTATAACAAAGTGGAAGCGATTGGGAACAACAGCAACTCAGCCACGAAGTGAAATCACAGAGCGGGGTCAGCGCATGCTGAGGGTCACAGAAGTAGCCAACTTTCTGCAGAGTCAAAAGCTCCAGACCTGCAAACTTCTGTGGCCTTCAGATGAGCTCAAGAACAGTGTGTAGAGCTTCATGGAATGGGTTTCCATGGCCGAGCAGCTCATCCAAGCCTTACAGCACCAAGTGCAATGCAAAGCGTGGGATGCAGTGGGGTAAAGCGCACCGCCACTGGACTCTGGATTGACATCAGTTTGGGGACGGCCCCTTCCTGTCCCAGCATGACTGTGCTCCAGTGCACAAAGCATCCCTCCATAAAGACAGGGATGAGCGAGTTTGGTGTGGAGGAACTGGACTGACCTGCACAGAGTCCTGACCTCAACCCGATTGAACACCTTTGGGATGAATTAGAGCGGAGACTGAGAGCCAGGCCTTCTCGTCCAACATCAGTGCCTGACCTCACAAATGCGCTTCTAGAAGAATCCCCATAAACACACTCATAAACCTTGAGGAAAGCCTTCCCAGAAGAGTTCAAGCTGTTACATAAAGCACAACACTATTAACGCTGCATGGTGAGATTTAGTAATTGTTCCCAATGGTTTTCAAGACTCTTAAAACTCCCGGACAGCCAGAATAGAGTGTGCTTCCATTATTCCCATGCTGCAATGATCTTTGATGGCACCCGGGAGGACACATGGATCTGACCATTATCCAATGGTGTCAGCCCATTAGTGTTCGACAGAGAGACGCAGAACAATAACATGCAATAAGAAACAAGGAGATGGGTGGTGGGACATAAAACAGCCCTCTGATACAGGAGGAGGCTTAATCTGCACACCCACATGTCCCGTCTCATTACGAACATAAAAGTCAGAGAACAATAAACTGAACCGAGAACTGTCTATAATGAATCTGTGTCCATGTTTGTGACGGACGGCCATTGGGATGGATCAAAGCGTTGACTGCAATTGTTCCAATTCTCTTGACTTTGTATTCAGTCAATGTGCGACGAACACATAACAGACTACAGCTGCAAAATAACCTTTATTGTTATTTACGAGTCTTTTCCTCGTGGAAAAAAATCCAAGCAGTCACTGTTGCCAATGAGAAAGCATCAAACGAACAATGTGAAATCCCCATTCCAAGCATGCATCTTTTTTATTATGCAGTATGTAGAGAGAAAAAAACAAAACAAGCAATTTTATGAACACATTATGAGGTCCGTGTCCCACTGAGGCAAACTCTGTAAGCAAGTGCTTCGTTTTTAATCACCAAAAGCATAATTGTACCACTCAACGAACCAAACTACAGCCATTAGGTATCGTCTTCATGGTGTTGCACGCATTAAAAGAATGAGTATGGTCTCGGTTTTGAAGCCCTGAAGACACACAGAGACTATCTTGCTCTTCCAGACACACTAACGGGTAATTCATTGAATTATGCTTCTTCCTCAGATGCCCTCCTGGCTTGATCCCCAACTTTCCTTGCAACTGCATAAATGAATTTCAAAACATGGTGAGATAGAGACCTAGAGAGCGGGATCTGGGGTGAAGGGTTGCAATAAGCCAATGTAAATGGAGTCTGTTGCCACTGGCTGAGGTAAAAGAGAAACAGAGACATGCCGCTAGAAGAGATGCATACACACGGGCCATCACAATGAGAGAGCAACGGGATTTCATTAGGATCCAATCCGAGTGCCTTTATCTTTGTTTGTCCAATTCCTAACGAGCGCTGTGCCTGTTCCCATCCCCGCTCCCCTGCACACAGCTGGCACCTCTGGACGCCCGGAGCACCTGCTGCTAGTCAATGAGGGCGTCCAGCCACAGACAGAGATGCCAAATGCCATCTGCCCGACTGACCGAAGCTTAAACATCCTCCTGCCACCACGAGTCTCTTCCACAACTGCCTCTTACAGCCCAAACAGGGATCTCTAACGCAGCTGAACACTGACCCTACAAACATCATCATTCTTTATTTAACCAGGTGAAAAACTCATTGAGATTAAAATCTCTTTTACAAAAGGTACCTGGCCAAGAATGCAGCTACATAACATTAACACTAATCACTCCCAACTCGTCACATTTTGACACTTTGTCAGGACCCTCAGCGTCACTTTTAACACACAGGGATCCCTTTAACGTAATTTTCCGCAGTTGGAGCCAAATGGCCCAAACAGAACTCTTTCCAAAATTATTTATTAAAGATGTTATTTGCTTCCTTGGCCTCATACTTCAACAAACTCATCATACAGTTTTAATCGGATCATCTTCAAATTTGGGAGGTGTAATCTAAAGACCTTTGTGATGTTAAATTGCGAAGATCTTGAGTTTTCGCTGAAGGGCGTGTCCGTGGCGGCCTTACAAAGTTCAATGTTTCGCCATGAAACCGGAAGTTGTTGTAACTTTGGCATACAATGTCCGATCTGCCCCAAACTTCACATGTTTTATAAGAGTCCTGACCTGAAGACATTTACATGCCAATATTCAGTTAGTCATAGCGCCACCTGTTGGCAACAGGAAATGGTATGCTTTACACAGTAATTCACTCCCAGAATATGCCATGAAGTGCCACATGGCCAAGTGCAATTGTGTAGGAAACAGGAAGGCAACACACAAATGCACATTAAAACCAACATGTTCTCACCCCCAACTAATCACATTTTGACACTTGGTCAGGACCCTCAGCATCATTTTTAACACACAGGGACCCCTTTAACGTCATTTTTCGACAAGCGGTGTACTCCATTGATTTCAGTTGTTTAATCAATGTGCCAGATCAAGCCGCATTTAATTTTTTGCATTTGTAAAAGCAGACATGATTTTATGAATATTTATAGGCTACTTTTATATTTTGGAGCAGCTAACTCTACTCCTTCCCACTTCTACACCCAACTCTTGAGCATGAAGCAATTGGTCACAAGACACACGAGAGCCAACGACATTTCACTATTAAAGCTGATGTAACGCGGAAATTTTTGAATGTGTTTCATCATGATGATACCATCCCCATGCCCAACGTGTCTGTGTATGACGCCAAAGGTTTCTCAATGAAATCAATGGAGCACCTGCGCGTCAAAAAATGACGCTAATGGAGTACTTGACCAAGCGTCAATATATGAGTTGGGAGTGAGAATGTGTGGAAACAGAAAAAACACAATCAAGGATCACAACAGCAGTTTACCAAAGGAGAAAACACAGAATCTGTTAAAAGTAGCTTAAACTCGTTTATTGATGGAAGCATAGTCAGCTTTAAGATGTTTTGTAAATTATTGATTAAAAGCCTCTTTTTCCTAGCTCGGTTCGAACCCGAGGAACTTTAAGATATAACAAACCATTTGAACGAAGATTGTAACAGACATTTGTGACCCTGGACCACAAAACCAGTCATAAGGGTACATTTTTTGAAAATGAGATTTATATATCATCTGAAAGCTGAATAAATCAAATCTTTCCATTGATGTGTGGTTTGTTAGGATAGGACAATATTTGGCAGAGATACAACTATTTGAAAATAAACTGGAATCTGAGGGTGCAAAAAAATCTAAATATTGAGAAAATCTCCTTTAAAGTTGTCCAAATGAAGTCCTTAGCAATGCATATTACAAATAATCATACAAAATGTATTCATGGAACATGATCTTTACTTAACATCCTAATGAATTTTGGCATAAAAGAAAAATTTATCATTTTGACACATACAGTACAATGTATTGTTGGCTATTGCCACAAATATACCCGTGAGACGCAGGACTGGTTTTGTGCTCCAGCATCACATTTGTATTCGAAAAGCTGAGAGACAAGTAACATTGAATTAGACCGCAAGTAGACTTAAAATCAATACCAATAATAACCAGAAATATAACAATAGCATAAAACTTCTTCGAGTATACAAAGATGGCAGCTCAGCTTTATCATATAAAGTGCAATGGTGTGTTTGATAGCTGTAATAAAACATAAAGCGCTATGATAAACGGTATCAAGTTTAAAAAAAAATGTACTGGGGCATTTATATAAAGCAGATCTCCATAATCCAATAGTGGTAAAAAGGTTGCAGACACCACATATTTCCCTGCACTAAAAGAAAATAAGGATCTGTTTCTGGAATAAAAACCCAATTTAAGCTTAAGTTTAGAAAGTAGTTTATCAGTATGTGGCTTAAACGTTAATTGAGTATCAAATAAAATACCCAGGTACTTATAACTCGCAACACAATCTATTTGTGTTCCCTGGGAAGATATAATATCAGGAAGAGTCCTTGGTAGAGCTTTGGCATTTGAAAAGAATCATTCATTTAGTTTGATCTGTATTTAAAACCAGTTTAAGTTGACATAGACAAGACTGTTCAAGAAGAGGTTGTGTGTGTATACCCCAAATATGTATCAACATTATATATGGGCCCACTTTATATCAGTGTTTATGTACTTTACTGTAGTTGCATGTGTCTCAGGTCTAGTATATACTACCGTTCAAAAGTTTTTCAACAAAATTAATAGTTTTATTCACCAAGCATGCATTACATTGATCAAAAGAGACAGTGGAGACTTTTATAATGTCACAAAAGATTTATAGTTCAAATAAATGTTCTTTTGATCTTTCTATTCTGGGAGGAGAAATGTATCACGGTTTCCACAAATATATGAGGCAACACTTAAGTTAATGGTCCAATTCTCACTATTATCATGCATATTACTAGGATATTGTCTGTTTATTAGTACTTATAAAGCACATATTAATGCATGACCATATTCTACATCCCTTAATCCTAATTTAACAACTACCTTACTAACTATTAATAAGCAGTTATTTGGAGTTTATTGAGGCAAACGTTGCAGTTAACAGTGAGAATTGGACCCTAATCTAAAGTGTGATCAAATATGGACTGATTTCATCGTTGATAAAAATCATAAATGTTTCTTGAGCATCAAATCCTCATAGTAGAATGATTTGTGAAGGATCATGTGACACTGAAGACTGGAGTAATGATGATAAATACAGCTTTGATCGCAGGAATAAATTACATTTTACTATATATTCACATAGAAAACAGTTATTTTAAATTATAATAATATATTTCACATTGAGTGAACATTAACACATTCAAATATGTTTTTTTACCACTGTTATCATTTTATTTTAATATAGTACACTGTGAAACTGCAGCATTGCATTTTTAAGTACACTCATAAAAAAAAAAGGTTCTATATGGCACCAAAAATGGTTCTTGGCTCGTAATCATAGGGGAACCTTTTTTAGTGCTATATAGCACCATTTTTGGTGCTTCAGCGGTTCTTCAGTGGTTCTTCAGAGGTTCTTCAGAGGTTCTTCACCGGTTCTTTGACTAAGGTGCTATATAGCACCTCTGAAGAACCGCTGAAGAACCACTGAAGCACCAAAATTGGTGCTATATAGCACTAAAAAAGGTTCCCCTATGATTACGAGCCTTTTTTTTTAGAGTGTACAATCAACTTGGATATTTAAGTTATTTCAACTTAAATCTCCAAAAAATCGTTGAATCTTGACTAACTTATAAAACTATTTGACAATTACTGAACTTGAGTTAAAACAATGCAAACACATGTTGACATAACTTATTTATCATATTCACATTACAGTGTATGATATCTACACCACATAAAAAAAAAATAAGTGTTTAAATAGCTCGTATGCTTGATTATTATCTAAAGTCAATGATCTCTCTCAAGGAGCATGAATAGTGCAAATGATTCGAGTCGTTTATCATTTATAATACATACAGAATGTGTTTAATTCACAAACAGAATCACACATGTTGATCAGTCGAGTGCAGATGCTCTCTAAATGATGAGCTGTTGTAAAAATATCAATACAATTGGACATTGAATTGGACATATTCAGCACAACATCTGCCCGGGTGTTTGCTTACACAACACAAACGCAAACACACACTCGGCAACAAAATGATTTCCCATTGATAATTAGATGGGGTGTCAATCATAACCCCGTCGTTTTCATTCTGAGGCTGTGAAAACATTCATTCCACATCGGCAAAAACCATTTCCACTGATTCATCAAACGATCACTTTGCAAAAACTGAAAATGAGGCAGAATTCCATCCACCAAACGGCGATTTCTCACTTGCTCTCAGCCAAATTTCCAAGTTGCAACATGTACACAAAAGTCCGGATACATTTACACTTTGCAGGACTCATCTCACTTCCAGGGTTCAAGATCAGTGTCTCTTTATGAAGGAGGATCTCCAGGGAATCCAAATGCAGACGGCACGGGTTCTCTCACTGTCACCAGCGCATCGATTCGAGCCACCGCAGAGTCAAAGGGTCACGGGCTTCCCTGCGGTATGGCCATTTAGTGCTCTTAAAAGTGTCCACTCCCACCAAGATCTGCTCAGATATAAAAACCAGACAGTCCGCGAGCCAACAGAGACCTGGGCCGGGTTTCCCAATAACGATGTATCTTAGCTCTAAAGAGCGTGTTCTACGAGCGAAGTTACGATCACTCGCAGCAATTCCACGTGAGTTTCCCAAAAATGTACTTAACATGAAAGCGCGAGAACGCGCTCTAAGTGCTACTTAAGAGTCGCTGTCCATTTGCGAAGTGCTGAAATATAACCTTATATGGAATCGTTTCCTCGGAACGTTTCACCTAATAATTGTCATCTGATGTGGATTAGCAATCAAAACACGTCTAG
Source organism: Gobio gobio (assembly GCF_949357685.1). NCBI lineage: Eukaryota > Metazoa > Chordata > Actinopteri > Cypriniformes > Gobionidae > Gobio > Gobio gobio. The sequence continues at coordinate 3,622,001 of NC_137115.1, read as the reverse complement.
GCTATATAAAGCAACTACCTACAGGCTGAGGCACTGACAAAATGGCTGGACAAAAAAAACCACGAAAAGATACATTTCAAAAAGACGAAATAAATATCCTCATTTAATTCAGATGTGTAATTATATTTTTTTAGTTTGTTACCTGCCCTCATAAAAAAAAATAAAAAAAAAATACAGTGATCATAAAGTCAGTTTCCACAAAAATATTAAGCAGCAGAACTGTTTTTTTTATCAACATTGATAATAATGAGAATATTAAAATAAAAATAATAATAAAAAAGTGTACAATAAAGTACAATCAAAACCTTATAGTATTATCACAATGTAGTTGAATAAAGTTAAAGGTGTAATCTGTAAACCTCATAACTCTGTCCTCTTACGATACACTTAGAGCTTTACGATTACTCCAGAGCACTCGTTGATCTACGATCATTTTCAAGTGCTACTTAAGTTACGATGCTTTTGGGAAACAGACCTTAATATTAAGATCACTCGTACGATCGTTTTTACGATCAACTTAGGCTTACGATGCTTTTGGGAAACGCAGCCCAGACCAGTACAGTAATGACTTGTTCCTGCTGTATGGACAAAAGTATGTGAACATCTTCTAATTAACAATTTCAGTTACACTCCGGTGAAAATCCATGAAATCTCCCTAGGCAAACCATTTTTGTAAAATTGAGACTTTTCTTTACCAGAACGATAATGCCTCGGTGCACAAAGCTAAGAGCATATAAAATGGTTTATTGAGTCTAATGTGGACTTGACTGGCCAGCAATAAAACTGAGAAGCTTGAGGATGAACTGAAGCGCCAGACGTCCAACATCACGCCTGACCTCAATGGAGCAAATCTCCACAGCCATGATCTACTGGAAACTCTGGACGCTGTTCAAGCAGCAACTCACGAATTAACTCCAATGGTTATGAAATTGGATGCTCTTCATGTGCTGGTCAAAGGTTTTTGCTAAGCTATGCTGTATTTAATTTGGCGTACATTTTGTGTGTGGAACAATATGATTATCCATTTTCCGAGGTCTGTCTTTCCAACATTTTGAACAAATTCACAAAGCGTTTTTTGCTACTCATCCTACAAAGTTGGTCCAATCTTCACTTAGATCATCTTCAGACCAAACATCACAAAATAGACTTTTGGTGTTCAACACCATTCTCCTAATAAAATCAGTAACACTTCACAATAAGTTCCCATTAGGTGCATTAACTGACATTATACGATGGGACTGTTGAATGCTTGAATCTGATTGGTTGACAGGGAAACGCACGGCTAAAGTAGTTCCAGCAGGTTTTGACCGAATTACAGTCTCATATCACTTCGCCAAATGAGTTCAGATATTTCAGACTATAACAGCAATAAAAACCAAGAACGTTAGATAATGCGGTAACACTTTACAATTAGGTTCATTAGTTAACATTAGTTAACTACATTAGTTAACATGAACTAATAATGAACTGCACTTATAAAGCATTTATTTATCTTTGTTAATGTTAATTTCAACATTTACTAATGCATTATTAAAATCTTGTTAACATTAGTTAATGCCCTGTGAACTATTAACAAACCATGAACAGCTGTATTTGTATTAACTAACGTTAACAAAGATGAACTAACGCTGAACAGAGGTGTTGTTCATGGTTAGTTCATGTTAACTAATGCATTAATGTTAACTAATACAACCTTTTTGTAAAGTGTTACCGATAATGCATTAACTGACATTATACGATGGGACTGTTGAATGCTTGAATCTGATTGGTTGACAGGGAAACGCACGTCTAAAGTAGTTCCAGCAGGTTTTGACCGCATTACAGTACCATATCACTCCACCAAATGAGTTCAGATATTTCAGACTACTGCAGCAATAAAAACAAAACCCACAACCACACTGACCAAGCAAATACATATAGTAAACAATAGGATTTCCCTGTTTTTGCCACTAAATTATGTTATATTTTGTACGGAAAGCACATACACTGTCCCACTCAAACACACACACACATACAGTACGGACACACACTCGCACAGAAACATGTCAGCGCTGCTCTGATTATTTTATCAGTAAAATAGTCTAGCAAATTAAAAACTTCATGATATTTCTCACTAGCGATGTAATAACGGCGCTGTTCTTGAAGCAGATAAACTTACAGTTTCACTATTAGTCGAAACGCTGCTGCTGAACACTGAGAGACACACACACTCAGGTAATACACATACGATTATTATCTCTCTCTCTCTCTCTCTCTCTCTCTCTCTCAAGTCTCTGTTACAAGCTCTAAAATGACATTTTGGAATCAGCAACAGTGGCTTGGGATGAGATGCGTAAGAAATTAGTCCTACTAAAGAGCGTTTAAAGGACAAACACCTGCCAAATGTCTTGAAATACATCATCTGAACAATGTATTGAGGTGTGGAAACCTTAGTATAAGTGGAATAATTGACTTGTTCTTTAATTATTGAAAAATAATGGACACACCTTGGATGTGCATTATTTTTCAAATAATTAAATGGCCCGTTTTCAGTTATTCCTTATTTAACTAACAGTGAGCATTTGTTACATTATTTATTAATCTTTGTTAACATAGGTTAATAAATATAAAACTGCTCATTTTTAGTTCATGTTAAAGTCCATCAAATAATATCAACAGTTAACACATAAAGCTTTTCCTTTCCCAGTTATTCAGGATGCCTGTCATTATCTCACAAAATCATCTGTGCTTATCAGTGTTCATTTTGACAGCAAATTTCTTATTTAGTTTTAGTCATGTTTTAGTCACCTTAATTGTTTTTAGTTTTAGTCAAGTTTTAGTCGACTAAAATCGAATGAGTTTAGTTAAATTTTAATGTATTAATTGAGCATTTAAGCATCACATAACCGACTTTGTAAACGAAAAAATTAACAAAAAAGAGCTTTTTTTTATAGAAACATCTATATTGTTTTTATAAAGTTGTATTTCTGTTTTAGTTAGTATATCAGGTTAAGCTAAAGCTTCAAATAAGTTTCAGTTTATTTTATTTCTAGTAATGAATATGTTTTAATGGATACTTTAACCCTGATATTGTAACGAATAATGTGTGTCAAATCCTGTTCTTAGTCTTTCCTCCTGACTATGAATTAAATGGGAATGAAATTAAACACAATTTATTGTGTAACCAAAAATGTATATATAATGAGTGACTTTTAATGATAAACAAGCAGGAAAACACGGGACTCTTATTTTGAAATGTCTGCGCCGGCTCATTCAAGTTCAGATGAGGGAGATCAAATATGCGTTGATACAACCGTCTAAAACATATGACTATATAAACATGGTACAGTAAACATTGTGATTATCCCTCAGCATTAGTTCATAAACATGACCTGTCATAAATGTGTGTTATTGATTGATTGGGCCGCTCTGAAGCGCTGTCGCGTGAGCCTTTAGAAGCTCAACAAAGCCGTGTTTTCCCGCCGTTAGATCCGCACGTTACAACTCAAATGAGCTCATCTGTTAAACAGGACATCAGTTCTGACCGGATCTCTTCCCTAATCGACCCTTCCTAACATTATCCTCTCGTTTTTATTCGTTGACGAAAATGACAGTAGATTTTCATCATAGTTTTTGTCATCCAAAACTGTTTTTTATATAGTTATTGTCTCGTTTTCGACAGTGAAAAAAGGTGGTTGACGAAAATCATGACGAAAATAATTTGTCAGCAAAATTAACACAAATCTTTGTACGTAGGGGAGCGCGGGGCACAACCTAAGCGTTTTAACCCTTTCCACACATGCCAGAATGACGAAACTTACTGTATTTACTAGTTGTCATATCAACATTATTTAGAGAAAAAATAGCGCCAAAATTAAAAAATCTCTGGAAGATATTACTGAACATGTATTTAACCATAGCAAAAGTAAATTTCTGACTTAAGTTTAGTTTTCATCTCTGTTTTTTGTGTTTATTTAAAATAAGACACATCCGATATTATTATAATATTATATCTGTTATTTAACAGTTGAGATCGTTTTTTAATGCTGATCTAACAGCAGAAGACAAGAGCCGCGATTCACATCCCAGTTGTGCAGATGGTGTGTGTTAACACTGCGTTACAATGAGCCCCTATTAGAAATACGCCATTATATTCTATACTTTTATGAATTCTTTTGAGAAACCATGAGAAAAGGGTGAATAATGGCAGAGTTAATGTTCAGAAATTATTAATTATTATTAAGTTTTTAGCTATGCTGTATAGCTGTATTTGGCGATGTGTTTGTAGTCAAACTCAAAAATGCTTATATTTTTAATGATTAAAAAAAATCCATTATTTTATTTTAAAAAGTTAATAATTGTATTTTGTTGACAAAATATTTTAGTTTGGATATTTCTTTGATTATATCAGGTCACATTTTAAGCTGTTATTTGGTCATGTTACGATGTACCTCACCTATGGGGCATGTTGTCACATTTCACTTCCATTCTTTCGTGGTAAATCAAGAAAAAAGTATACACTGTATTAATGAAACAAAACCACTTAATTGTACTAGACATGTGTGCAATTAATGAGGGGAAAAATAAATACTCTGAACCCCAAGTGGATTTACACAAACTGACACAGTCAAAAAGCGTTAGGTTGTGTCCCGCTCTCCCCTATCATTGCCACAGTGTGTGATGCCAAAAGGTTTAAAGACATAAATACTGATGAATCTACTCATAGTCCTTGAACTACTTTTCATTCGGTCACCAAAGGGAGTGGCATGACCAGAGAAATCTGCTCCATCTTCCAGCGGGCGTGCCGTCGGGTTCGGCGGTATAATTGCTGCCATTGCCTTCCCTCGCGGGTAAAGCGCAAACATCCAGGAACAGACCTGTAAATAAGACTGAATGTCCGCTCGACAGGACACCACTGACCTTCCGAGAGTTCGAGCCAGCATTCTGAAGTCCTTCGGCCCGTCCATTTTCTCCTCTCCTCAGGGTGTGATGAGTCCGAGCTACTGAGCCACGGCCGTCATTGAGTCATTGGCTATGATCCACCAATCTATCTGTGGGAAAGAGAGACAGAACCAATACTGATGAAGACAAAATGACTGTCAAGGCACTTGAGCAGTGTTTCACGTTCTCTTATATTTACAGAGCTAAGGGTAATTGATTACATTCAAGACAAAAACACTGACTGAGAGCAGACACACTCTGTCTTATTGCCGAGTGGAGCCCGGTGTTGAGAAATGGTGATTGTTCTTCAGTCATCAGCTCTTGAGAGACAAACATACTCGATAAATGACAGGCTTCCCTTGGCTTTACACGGAGATGCTTGAGTCGAAGCCATTGTGTAATTGGCATGTTTTGGTACTAATGGTGGAGAGTTACCATGTTCAGGAGAGACCAAATTACCATTCATTATAGTTGAAGAACACAAACAGAGCGTAAAGCGCCTCGGTTTTCTACAATGGATGGATCTGTACTGGGCCAACTGGTAAAATCGGGTGTAATTACAAAGAATGTTAAAGGAAACATCAAAATTAAAGCCGCATGATCCTAATAAAAATAATAATTGTCAATTATTTTCCCTTGATACTGTAATCACTCTTGTGTTCACACAACAGAATTTGCATATAAATTAGGGCTGCAGATTTAACATGTTAATTTAGTGTTATTAATTATTTATTAAAAAATAAAGTGTTCCAAAATTAACGCAATTAATCATGTTCTCCTGACTTTCTTTGGGATAAAAAAAATCGAGATGGAGTAGAATGGAATACAACTTAGGCATACAAATAAAACTGTTTTAAACTTCCTTTAAAAGCTTGTGTAGGTAAGATTTTTAATCATCAAGCACACATTAAATTTAATAAAAGGGACCGTAATTATGAAAAATTAAATGTATCACAGTTAGGGTTAGCGTTAGGCACACAGCGGCACAACTATTTTCAACGTTGATAATAATCATAAGTAAATCATGATATGAGAATGACTATATATCCACATAGAAAACAGCTGTTTTATATTGTAATAATATCTCACACTATTACAGATTTTTCTGTCATTTTAATCATATAAATGCAGCCTTGGGGACGGCAAGAGACATGATATGGAAATAAACACTGCATTTGTTTTGCAAATTCAACCCGTCTACCTCAATAATGCAGTCGAATCATCTTTAATTAGAGGGCTTTCAGCTGCAAATATTGATATATGTGATCATTTGTGATTAATTTGATTAATGAATAGCCATATCATGTCATTAATCGGATTTAAAGTTTTAATCGTTTGAAAGCTCTAATTAAACAATGAGTAAATCAAGACGGCATTAAACAGTGACCTTCACACTGGCCCTCTGGTTAGCATGAAAAACACAATTCTAATTATGCCCAGAAAGCGAGAACCGCGACAATACTAGCGCGTGCAGCCATTAAAATCACTGATGCTGTCAGCGCAAGTTTGCACAGTTTGAGCCCTGCGGTTCAGCACGAGTTCACCGAGCTCTGGACTCGCAAATGCTCCCCTTAAAATCCACAGAGCTGTCTCTGCTGCAGAATAAATATCTCATTTACACCTCGCTTTATTGGCTGTTAAACCAACTGCACTGCAAGTGAGCGGCACGACTTGTAACAAAATATTTTCCAAATTACTAATGGTTGGTTTCTCTTTGGTCCTTTGGTCAGGTGATGCACTCAATTTCATGTGCGCGGACTGAAATGAAACATCCAGTAAAACACAGATTGCTTAAAACTCAGTCATTAAGGACCAGATGTTATAAATCAACCATAGACTATTTTAAAGGGTAAGTTCACCCAAAAATTAAAATGTTGATTCCTCACCCTCATGTCGTTCCGAACCCATAATGCTGTGTTCACACCAAATGCAAATAAAGCGGCAAATTCGCATCTGTCATGTCTACGCTTGAACATTTTGAATCCGCTCGCGCCTCCACAGCGAATTGGACGCGCGTATAAATCGAGCGTTTGAAGCGAAATAGACGTTCGAGGCGAAAGGGGCAAGTGCTAGACGTTGTCTGTTTGCAAGATGGTTGATGTTGATTGAGCATTCATCGAGAGAGGCGAATGAGGCAAAATCGTGTCTATCGTGTCACATCTATAGCGCCGCAGGACCTCCAGGCGCGCGTCAAATCGCCTTTACATTGACTCAACATGGAAATCACTCGCTCCAGACGCTCTATTCGCATTCGGTGAGAACACAGCATAAGACCTTTGTTCATCTTCATGACACAAATGAAGACATTTCTGACGAAATCTGAGAGCTCTCTGGCCCCTCTATAGACCGCTATTTAATACACACTTCTGAGGCCCAGAAAGGCAGTAAAGACATCATTAAAATAGTCATGTGACTCCAGAGGTTCAACCTTAATGTTATGAAGGGATGAGAATACTTTTTGTGTGCAAAAACAAACAAAAAAATATGACTTTATTCAACAATGTCTTATCTGTGTCAGTCTCTTACAGGTTTGGAACGACATGAGGGTGAGGAATTAATGACAGCAATTACATTTTCGGGTGAACTGTTCCTTTAAACGCCTCTGATTGGCCATTATATGTATGTTTATGACTGACATGTCTGTGATTGGTTACAATGCTCGACGTCAGCAAAACACGCTCATTGATAGAAAAAAAACATTGGCAAAACCCCACACATATATTATGTGTTTCTTGAACAATTTTAAGTTACGAGCACAAAACACTAGTGCATGATTTGTAATCTAATACAATTTGATGTTTACATTACATAATCATATACATAAAATTTTTTGTTTTATTATTGCATTATTTACTACTACTGTATATTGGAAAATAGCTATATTTTCTGATGTATTTGTGTGCACATTAAAAGGTTAATGATTAATTAATGTGCATAACAATTTTTAGAGTAAAGACACAGATATAGGAAAACCTGCAAAGGATCAATCCGAGGATAGACAGAGAGTCCATCCAAAAGCAGAGCAAATGTTTAGACGTTATATGAGAGCAATCTGTGACAGACAGTGGAGGGAAATGTTGTGCATTTGAATATTCCCTATTGAGGGGTATTATTCTTTTTTTCCCAAGAAAATATGCTTTTATTAAAGCCAAAGGGAGCTGTTGGGTCACATTGGCAAATCTGCACTGCTTGACTGCAATTGTGTAAGCCTTGAAATTCAAAAGCTGAAGCAAAATCCCCTTTGAGCACCTCAGGGATTGGAGCTGAGGAGACGAGAAACCTTCAAAAATCACTTCATTTGCCTTTTCTATCAGTGTCTGACTTCCTGACCTTTCAACAGAAGAGAAGAAACGCTTATATTCAATTGTCTACTGTGTAGAGAGTTATTGAATTGCAATCAAAGCATGACAAAAGTAATTTCCAGGACATACAATTTGATTTCAAGAAATTGCTACCAGCACAGACCATTATGTTGGGTTGATTATACAGGACTTTTTCAAATATGTACTGTTGAAATGTGAGTATTTAAAACAAAGACACATGCAACTATGTGTTCGGTTATATAACTGGTTCTTTTTTTCCTATTTCTTCCCTGCTTTTCTTCCCCGTCATTAGCTCTGCAGATTGCAAATGAGTCAGATCTAAGAAAATGCCAAACTTTCATCAGACGCAGCTACTGAGCTGAGGAGCGTCACCTTACCGCAGAACACACACACACACACACACTCGTTCATGGCATTGCTTAACTTCTCAGGCATGACATCAAGGAATCGCTTCGTATAAAATCGCTCCATTCTGATAAAGAGAAACGCTCGTCCAAATAAGTCCAATCTGGCACCCTGAGCGAAGGAAGGCGAGTGTACGGGAGGCATCAGCGCACTTCTCCATTCCAAACAAAGCATGCGTCAGATCTCTACACACACGTGTTGTTAGTCTAACTTCTCAAGCATTCTTCTGTTAGTTTTATTATTACTCTTCTTCTTCCGCCATGGGAGTCTATGGCAGCCAGAGCCATCGCAAGGGCTGTGCCGAGTGTGTGACCGCACAGGGTCTCGAGCAAAGTAAAGTGACAGCTTTCTTTCTTTATTTCTTTCTTTCTTTTCTTTAGCTGACGCAATGATGGAAAGCCAACCCAGTGAAAGGCGGTAAAGAGTGCAGCGCATATCTGTGAAGGAGAGCTGCGAGGAAATGTGAGATATTTTTCTCGCAATTGCGAGTATTTATTGCAAGATATAAACTC
>NC_137115.1:3597841-3610341 GCF_949357685.1 Gobio gobio | reverse complement strand
TTAAATCAAGCAGAAATATTTCTCTAATGTATTAATTGCTGATCCTCTTTGAATAATGATTATGTTAAACACAATGACTCGGTCCCCTGTTAGATAGTAAATCACGACACAAGTGTGTTTGCTTTTTCATTTCTTCATCTCAAACACACTGTGGAGATTTAGAGTTTTTATAGCAATAACTGAGTTTTAAGAGTTAAATCAAGCAGAAATATTTCTCTAATGTATAAATTGCAGATTATCTTTGAATAATGATTATGTTAAACACAATGACTCGGTCCCCTGTTAGATAGTAAATCACGACACAAGTGTGTTTGCGTTGTCATTTCTTGCCATCATAAACACACTGTAGATATTTAGAGTTTTTATAGCAATAACTGAGTTTTAAGAGTTAAATCAAGCAGAAATATTTCTCTAATGTATTAATTGCTGATCCTCTTTGAATAATGATTATGTTAAACACAATGACTCGGTCCCCTGTTAGATAGTAAATCACGACACAAGTGTGTTTGCTTTTTCATTTCTTCATCTCAAACACAATGTGGAGATTTAGAGTTTTTATAGCAATAACTGAGTTTTAAGAGTTAAATCAAGCAGAAATATTTCTCTAATGTATAAATTGCAGATTATCTTTGAATAATGATTATGTTAAACACAATGACTCGGTCCCCTGTTAGATAGTAAATCACGACACCAGTGTGTTTGCTTTTTCATTTCTTCATCTCAAACACACTGTGGAGATTTAGAGTTTTTATAGCAATAACTGAGTTTTAAGAGTTAAATCAAGCAGAAATATTTCTCTAATGTATAAATTGCAGATTATCTTTGAATAATGATTATGTTAAACACAATGACTCGGTCCCCTGTTAGATAGTAAATCACGACACCAGTGTGTTTGCGTTGTCATTTCTTGCCATCATAAACACACTGTAGATATTTAGAGTTTTTATAGCAATAACTGAGTTTTAAGAGTTAAATCAAGCAGAAATATTTCTCTAATGTATTAATTGCTGATCCTCTTTGAATAATGATTATGTTAAACACAATGACTCGGTCCCCTGTTAGATAGTAAATCACGACACAAGTGTGTTTGCTTTTTCATTTCTTCATCTCAAACACACTGTGGAGATTTAGAGTTTTTATAGCAATAACTGAGTTTTAAGAGTTAAATCAAGCAGAAATGTTTCTCTAATGTATAAATTGCAGATTATCTTTGAATAATGATTATGTTAAACACAATGACTCGGTCCCCTGTTAGATAGTAAATCACGACACCAGTGTGTTAGCGTTGTCATTTCTTGCCATCTCAAACACACTGTAGAGATATAGAGTTTTTATAGCAATAACTGAGTTTTAAGAGTTAAATCAAGCAGAAATAGTTCTCTAATGTATTAATTGCAGATCCTCTTTGAATAATGATTATGTTAAACACAATGACTCGGTCCCCTGTTAGATAGTAAATCACGACACCAGTGTGTTTGCGTTGTCATTTCTTGCCATCTCAAACACACTGTAGATATTTAGAGTTTTTATAGCAATAACTGAGTTTTAAGAGTTAAATCAAGCAGAAATATTTCTCTAATGTATAAATTGCAGATCCTCTTTGAATAATGATTATGTTAAACACAATGACTCGGTCCTCTGTTAGAAAGTAAATCACGACACCAGTGTGTTTGCTTTGTAATTTCTTCATCTCAAACACACTGTAGAGATTTAGAGTTTTTATAGCAATAACTGAGTTTTAAGAGTTAAATCAAGCAGAAATATTTCTCTAATGTATTAATTGCAGAATCCTCTTTGAATAATGATTATGTTAAACACAATGACTCGGTCCCCTGTTAGATAGTAAATCACGACACCAGTGTGTTTGCTTTGTCATTTCTTCATCTCAAACACACTGTAGATATTCACTGTATATATTGAGATAACTCAATTTTATGGTGACTTGCATTAAAATGTTTATCCGTCTCAATTAAATTATGTGAACTGAATGACTTTTAACATTGACACTTTAGTTATTTAACCAAATGATGATTTTCAAGTCAGCAATCAACACACAACTGAGTTTTGACCTCCAAAATCTTATTATAGTGTATTTTTATGGTAAGTATTGGTGTTTTATGTTTTAAATCAAGCAGAAATCACTCTTTAAGGAAACAATTGCAGGTCACACTTTATACAGTGAACATTTGATGGTAAAACACAACGCCTGTTTGATTGCTTTGCCATTTCTTGCCATCACAAACACACTGGAGAGATTTTGAAGGTCAGAACTAAATTTTTTGGTGACTTGCATGAAAATGTTCATCCGTCTCACTTAAATTATGTGAACTGAATGTCTTTTAACATTGACACTTTAGTCGAAGATTTTCAACTCAACAATCAACACACAACTGAGTTTTGACCTCCAAAATCATTATACAGTGTATATTAAATTTAAATAAAAAATATAAAATTTCTTTACAAAACAAGTTTGACTCAAGTTTGACTCTCTACTGCTTTTTCATTATTGTTTATGTTACATGGTCCATGTTTACATTACAGTATAAAATTGTTCCTAAGTTTTCCCCTTTTATATAGATGGTAATGACTAAATATCCTCGCACACCGAAATTTTCACACGTAAAAAAAAAGATCAAGCACGTTTACACACAGCCTCTGAAACTTTCCTTCATCAAAAAAAAAAATCTGATCAGGTTCAGTTTTCTGCATTTTTCGCATCCATAGCAAGCATTTAAAGAGGGGTTTCAAATTTCTGTGTTATTCATTTTTGTGTTAAAATTTTGAACATAAGTTGAACAGTTTAAAAAAGAAAGTGTGAACCTTCAAATTAGCAATTATAGTTCATAAAGTTTTGCTGGCGTTTGTATCTAATTGAGAAAAGAATGAATGTAAATTGAAAGATGTCGTCATTGAACGCATTTTGTGCCAAAGCAAATAAATGATCCACAGTTTAGCCACATAGGCTGATGTGATCCCTGAGTGAAGAGTTTTGAAAAAGTGATGAGTATTCAGAAATGTGTCCTAGCAGATGTTTAAAAAACCCTGTAATATCACTATTAGTAAGGGATCACATTATAATATCAGTCTATAAATGTGAGATATTTAAAGTGAACCTAAAGTATACTTGCAATAGTGTGATTTTAGCACAATTAAATATACTTAATGGATGTTTCGCAAAAGCGTTGTTTAGTGATATTGCGTCCTTGTGTTTCTGCTGTACGTCATCAGCAACTGTCGAAGTTCAATTACAATACTCAAAATCACATGTACAGAGGATGCACAAAAGTAGATCACATAGCAAGACTGGTCTCCACGAAAACACAAGTCCCTTCTTTGCATTCCCAGAATTGCGAAACAGCCATCATTAAGAAATGTGCATTGTGCAATAAAGGAGTACTCCAAGAATAATTATAATATTTATACCAGTACGTCTCACGCAGGTCACGAGGGTTTACAATATTTGATGCTTTAATACTATCCAAAAAAAATTGTTACGGCCATTTCACACTGAACGCGACAAAGCTAGGTGAATCATTGATGAATGAAGGTTTAACACCGAACGCCACTCAAACCATCATCGAGGACTTGCTATAATTATATAATAGGCAGACATGCATTATTTCTAGTGATTTATGATTGTAATATAATTGACCGATCCAGAGCGAATGCGATCTCTGACTCATAACACTCACACACGCGGAAGAAAACGGACAGTTCTCTTCTGATAGCATATAATTCAGTGGAAAAAGAAGTAAACTTGAGAATTACATATGGCATATCTTGCTTTATTATGCTGAGATTGATCGAGCCTGGTATAAACAAATCCATACAGATCTATTGTTTTACAAAAATAATCTATTGTTTACAAAAGGAGAAAACGTGTGTACTTTAATGTAAACTTGGACCATGTGACATAAACTGAAGTTAACAGCAAAAAAATATACTATAATGCTGACTGTTGTTAGTGTTTTTTGTTGTAGGAGTTAAAAGTGTATATGTTGGGTGAATCCTCATTGTGTTCTGGAAGAATGAGTTGATTTAAGACATCAATGAAGTGTTTTGGTAGTTTTAGCACATTTTGAACGTGAAATTAACTGCTTTGCTTTGAAAGGTGTCCTAGCGATTGTAGCTGAGAGATAGACGTCAAACAGACTCAAACAAAGACCCAGAATTCTGTGGTGTTACAGCACTGTGGCTGCTGTAAATGGTTGCTGTAAGGTTTCTTTATGAAATAACAGGCACAATGGCAAAGATATTTCTGCAAAAACTCCAAAGTAATGTTCGGTTGCAGTGAGAAAGTCACAAGAGACAACTGAAAAAACTCATGCGTGTATTTAGCCTAGTGTAGATCAGCTTGCTTACACATCCCCCAAACTCCATTTACATATGAATACAGGAAAGGCCAAAGCCATTGTCTCACAGGTGAGGAACAAGCCTTACAGAGCTGTGAGACCCATGTCACAGACACAAACTTCTCAAACAAACTAGAGAAAACGCTGGGATTTACCTGGGAAAATTAAATCAATGTACACTTTTTCCAATCCCTACGACACATTTTTCAATACTTGGGTCACTTTTTTAAAACTCTTCACACACTTTTTCACACAAATTCACACAACTGAATTTCAGCTTGGCACAGCAGTTATTTTAGTGTTCAAAATGCACTAAAACTACCAAAAAGGATTCTGAGGATTCAAAGGAATCACCCAAAATTTCAATATGGTAATACTGCCGAAATGTAGCAAATTGTTTTTTTTTATTTATTAATTTTAGTTAAGTTTTGAACATAAGTTAGGGAGTTTTGAAAAGAGAATCAAAAAATTTTCAAATTGGCCTATACAGTTCATAATGTTTTGGTGGTGTTTGTGTTGAAGTGAGAAAATAATTCTTAAAAATCGAAAGATGTCGCCATTGAATGTATTTTATGCCAAATCAATGATAAATTATGACTTTAGATGGCCCCACTTTATATTAGGGGGCCTTAACTACTATGTACTTAAATAGGTACAATGTACTTATTGTGTTCATATTGTGTTGCAAAACACTTTTGCTGATATTGAGGTGGGATACGGGTAGGGTTAGGGACATGTGTGGTTGTATTGGTAAGTTTAAAGGTAGGGTTAGATGTAAGGGAAGTGTCAACAGTGTAATTACAAATGTAACTACAGAAATTAATTACAGATGTAATTACATGCCGGTATATTTAAAAATGTAAGTACAATGTAAAGACATGTATGTACACAATAAGTGCATTGTATCAAATGGATAATTAAAATGTTAGTACATAGTAGTTAAGGCCACCTAATATAAAGTGGGTCCCTTTGGATTTTAAGATTTTATATTTCAGTATAATTCCTGCAGAAATGAGTTGATCATCGTTCTGACTTGAATGTGTTTGATCAGTTCTGAAAGCAGCTACAGAAGCAGAAACTTTCGTTTCACAACTCGTGGTCAGTCTACCTCAGATGTTTTAGACATTATGGCTGATAATCTAAATCCTTATGGAGAAAAATCAATGGGAGTTTTACTTCCTGTTTGCGTCTGTAGATTTCTCATAAATTCATCAAAAGTTTACATTATAAATGCAATCGCAAGCGATCGCTGTCTGCACCCTGTCATCATCAACACAAAGCTCTCGCTCTTCTTCACCAAATTCTGCCTCATTAGCAATTGGCAAAAACTGTAATCGACAACTATTTTGATAATCGATTTGTCGGCTTGAGTAATTTTTTAAGACAAAAGTAAAATTCTTTGATTCCAGCTTGTTTAATGTGAATATGTTCTAGTGTGTTCTCTCATATGTGACAGTAAACTGAGTTGTGGACAAAACGAGACATTTGAGGACGTCATCCTGGGCTTTTGGGAAACACTGATCCACATTTTTCGGACATATTATAGACCAAACAACTAATCGATTACTTGAGAAAATATTCAACAGATTAATCGACTATGAAAATAATCCCAAATCTAATCATTATGTACAAGTGCATTGCATTGGAACCCCTGGATATAAGCCTCCCCTCTCTATCTCTCTTAAATATTTTTGTTCTCTCTGAGAACAATAGCTATCATCAGGATACGCTATACACTGGTAGGCAGTGGCCCACCTTACCGTGACCACGATGCGGTCACCCAGAATTGATAGTTTACCCACCTCTTTTTTTACCACTACACCTCTGGTTTTAGTGCATTTTGAACACTAAAATAACTGCTGTGCCAAGCTGATATTCAGTTGTGTGAATTTGTGTGAAAAAGTGTGTGAAGAGTTTTAAAAAAGTGACCCAAGTATTGAAAAATGTGTCGTAGGGATTGGAAAAAGTGTACATTGATTTGATTTTCCCAGGTAAATCCCAGCGTTTTCTCTAGTTTGTTTGAGAAGTTTGTGTCTGTGACATGGGTCTCACAGCTCTGTAAGGCTTGTTCCTCACCTGTGAGACAATGGCTTTGGCCTTTCCTGTATTCATATGTAAATGGAGTTTGGGGGATGTGTAAGCAAGCTGATCTACACTAGGCTAAATACACGCATGAGTTTTTTCAGTTGTCTCTTGTGACTTTCTCACTGCAACCGAACATTACTTTGGAGTTTTTGCAGAAATATCTTTGCCATTGTGCCTGTTATTTCATAAAGAAACCTTACAGCAGCCATTTACAGCAGCCACAGTGCTGTAACACCACAGAATTCTGGGTCTTTGTTTGAGTCTGTTTGACGTCTATCTCTCAGCTACAATCGCTAGGACACCTTTCAAAGCAAAGCAGTTAATTTCACGTTCAAAATGTGCTA
The DNA here is from genome assembly GCF_949357685.1 of Gobio gobio. Classification (NCBI taxonomy): domain Eukaryota; kingdom Metazoa; phylum Chordata; class Actinopteri; order Cypriniformes; family Gobionidae; genus Gobio; species Gobio gobio. The sequence goes on along the minus strand of NC_137115.1, from coordinate 3,603,560 downwards.
AAACTACCAAAACACTTCATTGATGTCTTAAATCAACTCATTCTTCCAGAACACAATGAGGATTCACCCAACATATACACTTTTAACTCCTACAACAAAAAACACTAACAACAGTCAGCATTATAGTATATTTTTTTGCTGTTAACTTCAGTTTATGTCACATGGTCCAAGTTTACATTAAAGTACACACGTTTTCTCCTTTTGTAAACAATAGATTATTTTTGTAAAACAATAGATCTGTATGGATTTATTTATACCAGGCTCGATCAATCTCAGCATAATAAAGCAAGATATGCCATATGTAATTCTCAAGTTTACTTCTTTTTCCACTGAATTATATGCTATCAGAAGAGAACTGTCCGTTTTCTTCCACGTGTGTGAGTGTTATGAGTCAGAGATCGCATTCGCTCTGGATCGGTCAATTATATTACAATCATAAATCACTAGAAATAATGCATGTCTGCCTATTATATAATTATAGCAAGTCCTCGATGATGGTTTGAGTGGCGTTCGGTGTTAAACCTTCATTCATCAATGATTCACCTAGCTTTGTCGCGTTCAGTGTGAAATGGCCGTAACAATTTTTTTTGGATAGTATTAAAGCATCAAATATTGTAAACCCTCGTGACCTGCGTGAGACGTACTGGTATAAATATTATAATTATTCTTGGAGTACTCCTTTATTGCACAATGCACATTTCTTAATGATGGCTGTTTCGCAATTCTGGGAATGCAAAGAAGGGACTTGTGTTTTCGTGGAGACCAGTCTTGCTATGTGATCTACTTTTGTGCATCCTCTGTACATGTGATTTTGAGTATTGTAATTGAACTTCGACAGTTGCTGATGACGTACAGCAGAAACACAAGGACGCAATATCACTAAACAACGCTTTTGCGAAACATCCATTAAGTATATTTAATTGTGCTAAAATCACACTATTGCAAGTATACTTTAGGTTCACTTTAAATATCTCACATTTATAGACTGATATTATAATGTGATCCCTTACTAATAGTGATATTACAGGGTTTTTTAAACATCTGCTAGGACACATTTCTGAATACTCATCACTTTTTCAAAACTCTTCACTCAGGGATCACATCAGCCTATGTGGCTAAACTGTGGATCATTTATTTGCTTTGGCACAAAATGCGTTCAATGACGACATCTTTCAATTTACATTCATTCTTTTCTCAATTAGATACAAATGCCAGCAAAACTTTATGAACTATAATTGCTAATTTGAAGGTTCACACTTTCTTTTTTAAACTGTTCAACTTATGTTCAAAATTTTAACACAAAAATGAATAACACAGAAATTTGAAACCCCTCTTTAAATGCTTGCTATGGATGCGAAAAATGCAGAAAACTGAACCTGATCAGATTTTTTTTTTTGATGAAGGAAAGTTTCAGAGGCTGTGTGTAAACGTGCTTGATCTTTTTTTTTACGTGTGAAAATTTCGGTGTGCTAGGATATTTAGTCATTACCATCTATATAAAAGGGGAAAACTTAGGAACAATTTTATACTGTAATGTAAACATGGACCATGTAACATAAACAATAATGAAAAAGCAGTAGAGAGTCAAACTTGAGTCAAACTTGTTTTGTAAAGAAATTTTATATTTTTTATTTAAATTTAATATACACTGTATAATGATTTTGGAGGTCAAAACTCAGTTGTGTGTTGATTGTTGAGTTGAAAATCTTCGACTAAAGTGTCAATGTTAAAAGACATTCAGTTCACATAATTTAAGTGAGACGGATGAACATTTTCATGCAAGTCACCAAAAAATTTAGTTCTGACCTTCAAAATCTCTCCAGTGTGTTTGTGATGGCAAGAAATGGCAAAGCAATCAAACAGGCGTTGTGTTTTACCATCCAATGTTCACTGTATAAAGTGTGACCTGCAATTGTTTCCTTAAAGAGTGATTTCTGCTTGATTTAAAACATAAAACACCAATACTTACCATAAAAATACACTATAATAAGATTTTGGAGGTCAAAACTCAGTTGTGTGTTGATTGCTGACTTGAAAATCATCATTTGGTTAAATAACTAAAGTGTCAATGTTAAAAGTCATTCAGTTCACATAATTTAATTGAGACGGATAAACATTTTAATGCAAGTCACCATAAAATTGAGTTATCTCAATATATACAGTGAATATCTACAGTGTGTTTGAGATGAAGAAATGACAAAGCAAACACACTGGTGTCGTGATTTACTATCTAACAGGGGACCGAGTCATTGTGTTTAACATAATCATTATTCAAAGAGGATCTGCAATTTATACATTAGAGAAATATTTCTGCTTGATTTAACTCTTAAAACTCAGTTATTGCTATAAAAACTCTAAATAATGTGTTTATGATGAAGAAATGACAAAGCAAACACACTGGTGTCGTGATTTACTATCTAACAGGGGACCGAGTCATTGTGTTTAACATAATCATTGATCTGATGATCTGCAATTAATACATTAGAGAACTATTTCTGCTTGATTTAACTCTTAAAACTCAGTTATTGCTATAAAAACTCTAAATCTCTACAGTGTGTTTGAGATGGCAAGAAATGACAACGCAAACACACTGGTGTCGTGATTTACTATCTAACAGGGGACCGAGTCATTGTGTTTAACATAATCATTATTCAAAGAGGATCTGCAATTAATACATTAGAGAACTATTTCTGCTTGATTTAACTCCAGAGGTGTCAAGTAACGTAGTACAAATACTTCGTTACCTTACTTAAGTAGGAATTTTGAGTATCTATACTTTACTGGAGCAATTATTTTTCAGCCTACTTTATACTTCTACTCCTTACATTTTCAAGCAATTATCTGTACTTTCTACTCCTTAGATTTTTATAATAGTCTCGTTACTCCTATTCCATTTCGGCATTTTTCTATTCCGGCTTGTCTTAAAAAAAAAACTATCCAGATAAATCGTGGCATCCGGACAGAGTGAATTTGATTGTGGTTGGATGAGAAGGATAAACACAAACCATTCCGACACCCTATTGGGTTGTACGCGATCAATCACGCCTGCACCTGCACAAATCACACACCATGCTGCCAGATAGGGCGGGTTCTCGCCGACGAGCCCGCACTTTCAGCCAATCAGCGATCAGCAGGCAGACGTGCTCATTCATGACTTTAGCCGGGTGTTTAGCGCAATGACTCGTAGCTGTATATTCCAGTGATCGCTATGCCAGTGGCATAAATATACAGTAAGTTGTATCTACAGTAAAGAGTGGGAGAGTGACTCAACTCTCAAACGTGAATTACACCTGTGACTCGAAGACTCTTTATAAATATAACCATGACTCCAGTCCATCATCATATATACACACACTTAGGACATCTGCAACTCAACCCCGACAGCTGCTGAAAGAGGTTTAAATCAACCATTAATCCGTTCTGACTGTGCGTGTGCCATGTACTTCACGAAAGACATACTGTAGTTTTGTGAACGCAAAGTGCAACACAATGGTAAACGCATTGTTATTTTTTGTTGGCGGATTATTGTATAGTATCAATGAATTACGCATTTTGAAAGTGGTGTGAGCATTAACGTGTGAAATGCCTGTTTATTACATTGCTTTTTCCAATCTCTATATTGGGCACTTTTTGCACATAAATTGTGTTTTTTCTGAGGGAATGCCGTTTTGACAGTTTCTACTTGGACATATAGTCATATTTGATCCGTTTTACTGGGAAATAGATTTTTTTATCATCAATGTTATGTTTTAAGGAGATAAAATGGTAACTTATCAACATTGATTGGTATGGCAATAAAATAATAATATCACATTATTTTGGCAGTTAAAGTTTTGGGATTTTTCTTGGAGTGACTAGTTGCTTATAAGTATTGTAAAGGTGCAAAAAGTCCAAATTCAGAGGCATGTTATCAATAACCATTTTTTGCATATAAATGTACATTTGGTGAGTTTTTGGGCTGGAAATTGTCGACCCAATCTGGCCACACTGATCACACATTCAAATAATGGTTATTGATAACATGTCTCTGAATTTAGATTTTTTGCTCAGTACACATATGGTTCTTTAATGTATTTGCATTGTCCTAAAATGCGTTCATTTTCAATGGGAATATATGCAGCTGAAACAGGTAGCCTATACATCTAAAACATTTCAACATTAACTTTTTAATATAACATTATAGTCATTATGGCCTTTAGAAACATTTTTTTTTTTGAGGAGGTGGGGTATACACTGTGGCGCGGCCTAATATTTTGTCCTTAAAGGGATACTTCACCCAAAAATGAAAAATCTGTCGTCATTTACTCACACTCAAGTTGTTCCAAACCTGTATGAGTTTCATTGTTCTGAAGATATTTTGAAAAATGTTTGTAACCAAGCAGATAGAGCAACCATTGACTGCCATAGCATTTTGCCCCTACTATGGCAGTCAATGGTTTCTCTATCTGCTTGGTTACAAACATTCTTCAAAATATCTTCAGAACACAGAAACTCATACCTGTTGGAAGTACTTGAGGGTGAGTAAATTATGACAGAATTTTCATTTTTGGGTGAACTACCCCTTTAATGGCATTTTTTTCCCCTTACATTACTTTTACTTTTATACTTTAAGTAGTTTTGAAACCAGTACTTTTACACTTTTACTTGAGTAAAAAGCTTGAGTTGATACTTCAACTTCTACAAAAGTATTTGTAAACCCTATGAATGCGAATACTTTTGGCACCTCTGTTTAACTCTTAAAACTCAGTTATTGCTATAAAAACTCTAAATCTCTACAGTGTGTTTATGATGGCAAGAAATGACAAATTAAACACACTGGTGTCGTGATTTACTATCTAACAGGGGACCGAGTCATTGTGTTTAACATAATCATTATTCAAAGATGATCTGCAATTTATACATTAGAGAAATATTTCTGCTTGATTTAACTCTTAAAACGCAGTTATTGCTATAAAAACTCTAAATCTCTACAGTGTGTTTGAGATGGCAAGAAATGACAAAGCAAACACACTGGTGTCGTGATTTACTATCTAACAGGGGACCGAGTCATTGTGTTTAACATAATCATTATTCAAAGAGGATCTGCAATTAATACATTAGAGAAATATTTCTGCTTGATTTAACTCTTAAAACTCAGTTATTGCTATAAAAACTCTAAATATCTACAGTGTGTTTGAGATGGCAAGAAATGACAACGCAAACACACTGGTGTCGTGATTTACTATCTAACAGGGGACCGAGTCATTGTGTTTAACATAATCATTATTCAAAGAGGATCTGCAATTAATACATTAGAGAAATATTTCTGCTTGATTTAACTCTTAAAACTCAGTTATTGCTATAAAAACTCTAAATATCTACAGTGTGTTTGAGATGGCAAGAAATGACAACGCAAACACACTGGTGTCGTGATTTACTATCTAACAGGGGACCGAGTCATTGTGTTTAACATAATCATTATTCAAAGAGGATCTGCAATTAATACATTAGAGAAATATTTCTGCTTGATTTAACTCTTAAAACTCAGTTATTGCTATAAAAACTCTAAATCTCCACAGTGTGTTTGAGATGGCAAGAAATGACAACGCAAACACACTGGTGTTGTGATTTACTATCTAACAGGGGACCGAGTCATTGTGTTTAACATAATCATTATTCAAAGATGATCTGCAATTAATACATTAGAGAAATATTTCTGCTTGATTTAACTCTTAAAACT